>NC_134038.1:87560790-87693290 GCF_965140245.1 Athene noctua
TGATTGAATTGATTTGGGTGTGGGCAGGTAGCTAAACCATCACTTTAACCCCCTCAACGAATTTTCCCTAGTAAAGAACAAAACAGGCCTAGTAAGATCAGACAAACAACACACATAATGACCCACTCAATAGCCAAACCCAGTACAAGCACAAAGCAGGAGAAACAGAAAATAACATATTCTCTGTGTTAAGTGGTAGAGCTAATTTTGCTACTGATGCTCTGTGATTAAGTAGCGTTCCAAATACCTGCAGGGGAGACAGGGATTTGAGGATTCATGGAGAACTCCCCTTGGCTTTGCCTTAGTCACTGCCATGAACTTCTTGCTCTTTGTGAGCAGACAACCCTTGAGAGTGAGTCTCAACACAACACTAGGGAATTCATGCCCTCATCGTGTACCTGATAGCTTACTTGCATTCTGACTCTGCTGCCAATGGACTTTATCCTATCACAGAAATTAGGTTTGCTGCTGGCTGTTTCATACTCCTTTGGGGACAGAAAATGCAGGAGCTTGTGTCCCTGAGCAGTAATGATTTTCAAATACTCTTCAGCCCACATACGTGAAGTTAAAAATCCTATATAACTATTTGTAACTACCTGGAGACTTACGGGTATATACCTGTTATTAAAATCAAATGCATAATTGCTATTCTTGTGAGAGAAGATTCACAGAGTAGGAGTCATTTGAAATGGGTACAGAAACCAATTATATACATTGAGGGGATAAGATCCAGGTCAAATTTAACAGGATATAGGCACTCAGTGGTGGCCTTTTGATACATAGAATAATTGAGGATTGAGATAAAAGTTATGGTCTTCCATTATCTATAATTGGTCATTTACAGTTTTTTAAAAAATGAAGGCACTTCTTCAATTGCCACAATGGTGACAAGCATAAAATAACATGTCAATGTCACTGCAATGTCCCTGAAATTAACCATTCCTTTCACTCTGAATTACTGCTTTTCTGAGATGTGCATAAACAGCTCCCTCCATCATTCAAGTAAGTTGTTCTAAAAACCTTTAACATTCTTTACCTATGTGGAGAGAGAACATCAAATATCCACAGCCATGTTGCTAACTTCTGAAAAAAACAAAGTTGGTTACCTTGTACTTTACTACAACTGAGTGTTTGCCCCAGTTCCTGGCTTTGAAAAACCTTGAATTTAAGGTTTGGATAAAGAACAGAAGCTGCAGGTCAGAAACATCTTCAACCTGAACTCCCCTCATTTTGGCTGTTGGAAGTGGAATTTCCAAAGTGAAGTTTCAAGGGAATGTGTTCAGAAAAGGCTTCTCACAGGTACATTAGAGACAAAGTCGACTGGACCTTCCTTCCTTCCTTCCTTCCTTCCTTCCTTCCTTCCTTCCTTCCTTCCTTCCTTCCTTCCTTCCTTCCTTCCTTCCTTCCTTCCTTCCTTCCTTCCTTCCTTCCTTCCTTCCTTCCTTCCCTAAATATTTTCCTTAGTTTCTTCCTTCCTTTCTTTAATAACCTGAAGAAAAAAAAAAAACACTACTGTGTAAAAGTAGACCTTGGATGCATGTAGTGCATTTGAAGTCTCATTTTGTTTAACTTTATTGGTTTGCACATGGGTGGTGTAATCTGCTTAAGACAAAGAAACATGTTTGTCACATCTTCCAAACAATAGGAAATTAGAAATCTGCTGTCCGTGTGTAATTTAGATAGGATTACAGAAACATAGAATTGTTTAGGTTGGAAAAGACCTTTAAGATCATCAGGTTCAACAGAACCTAACACTGCCAAGTCCACCACTAAGCCATGTCCCTAAGCACCACGTCTACACATCTTTTAAATACCTCCAGGGATGATGACTCAACCACTTCACTGGGTAGCCTGTTCCAGTGCCTGACAACACTTTCAGTGAAGAATTTTTTCCTAATATCCAATTTAAACCTCTCCTGGTGCAACTTGTGGCCATTTTCTCTTGTCCCATCGCTTGTTACTTGGGGGGAGAAGAAACTAACACCCAGCTTGGTATAATCTCCTTTCAAGTAGTTGTAGAGAGTGATAAGGCTTCCCGGAGCCTCCTTTTCTCCTGACTAAACAACCCCAGTTTCTTCATCTCCCCCTTATAAGGCTTGTGCTTGAGACCCTTCACCAGAGTTTCTGCCCTTCTTTGGACACGCTCCATCACCTCAATGTTTGTCTTGTCATGAGGGTCCCAAAACATAGTATTTGAGGTGCAGCCTCAGTGCCGAGTATGGGGGGACAATCACTTCCCTAGTCCTGCTGGCCACACTATTTCTGATACAAGTCAGCATGCTATTGGACTTCTTGGCCACCTGGGCACACTGCCGGCTCATGTTCAGCTGACTGTCAACCAACACCCCCAGGTCCTTTTCCACTGGCAGCTTTCCAGACACTCTTCCCCAGGCCTGTAGTGTTGCATGGGGATAATAACAGAGATAATGCCAGAAGATTGTCTTTAAGGTATGTGTTCATGCAGTTAATAGGTAGTTCCTTCTCTCCTGAAGCATTTATTAACCATTACAAGTGACTTTACCAGTAAGTATCATATAAGAGATTATAGCTGTGCAATATTGCAGGACATATTTTTGTTGAGTCTCCCCAGGTTATATTATTACAAGTGAATATGAGAATCAAGTATAGATCTATCAGATACTGTGGGTAAAAAGAGAGAAAAAATCCATGCTATAGAGAATTCAGGGGAATGAATGTTAATAAGGTATTTTGATGTTTTGGAGCTACAGACTTTCAACTATAGCCATTCAGTTTCCCTTTCTTCATTTCCCTGGTGGCTTTTGGCATTGCTTAGGGATACCCATCTGGCTCTGC
Source organism: Athene noctua (assembly GCF_965140245.1). NCBI lineage: Eukaryota > Metazoa > Chordata > Aves > Strigiformes > Strigidae > Athene > Athene noctua. The sequence goes on from NC_134038.1 coordinate 87,563,605, forward strand.
ACTTTTCTCTGTGGTACAGTTAATGTTGGTTTTGCATGCACATCTTCTTTGTCTCAGAATCACTATGGAGAAAGAATTCTAGAGCTATTGTTTTTATGTCATTTAATACGATCGTGTTCTTCACAGAATTTATTTTGCAATCAATTATTTTCAGTATACATCATTAGGTTCCAGTTAGCTTTAATGCCCACTTTGCAAAATGTTATGTTGCCTTTCATTGTGGCAAACCTAGATTAATCCCAAGAAACATGCTGTTGGAATAGGCCCTGATGCAGTGTGAAATAAATAAGATTCTCAGATCTTATTTCATTCATATTCAAGACCTTTTCTTCTCTGTGTGTTTGTATAAGTGATGTAACAGTTCATGAGAGTTGTAGATTTGAACATAGCAGCAGTGAAGCAGGCCTCTTAGAACCATGAACAGAAGCAGTACTGCAATGTAATATTGGGCAGTGGGATGTTTATTTTTGTTCAACCTGCTGCTGGAACACATGTATTAAAAATCTGGTTATACATGAAATCATAACCGTGATACATGGTCTTTGCAGAGCAGGAGAAATAGTAAAACTCTGCCCTTTGCCTTTTCACTTTCCTTGTTCTAGCCCAGTCATGATAAGACCAAGGCTGAGAATCTGGGGTAGAGGAGGAGAGACAAGTTGCATGTTTTTGTCCTCAGATGTGTTCTCAGGGGACCTTTCTCCTTTACAAGTCTGAGCAGGAAATGGCACAGACACAGCAGGGCATCATCGGTGCTAGGTGATGAAGATTACTCACTCCTTCAACATAAACTAAAATTCCTGCACTTTCCTCCTTATGTGTCTTAGGTAGAGTAATGTTATATTTTATCTCATGATTTCAAAATCCAGACTCTGCCTCCTACTGCTTTGTTTTTTATCAATTAGAAATTTTGTTTCTTTTACAGTGGGAATACTGAATCATTATTTTTTTTCCTCTACTTGTTTGCACATCTGGGTAATCACCATAGCAACTGATGTATGCCAGGTGTCTGCTCAAAAAGAACTCTATCCTCCCAGTCTCTCTCACTGAATTAATTACATTAATTGCCAAGCAGATATTAAATCAAACCCAGGACTGAATAAAAGATTTAAAAGGTGTACACCTTATTTCAAACATTGGAAGCAATTCCTGAATAATATAAAAAAGATATCAAATATATGAAACACTTAAGTGATCAAGTTGTAAATTAATATGCAAAATAATAAAAGTGCAAAATTTTAACAGAGAAGAAGACAGACTTGCACTTTGGAAAAAGTCCTACTAGTCTAATGTGTCTAAGATCTCTTTCTCACTGAAGTGAAACAACTCTTAACATTTTTATTTTCTTTTTAATTCCTCTAAAATAATATTAAGGTTACACAGTTCAGAATTGAAGTGTCAGGCGAATAAGCTAACAAGGTTTTAAAACCTTATTAACCCTGTTTTTTTACATGAGAATTATACACACTGAACTTTAACCATATAATATGTATTTTTATGATTTTATCGTTCAAACCTGAGATAGGCACAAGATAAGTTTCACTTTATACTTCTATATGTACAAATTAATTCTATATATGGTATTAAAATTCTGATTAATTTTAATCATGCTAGATTTTAACCAGCACTTTTCATTATATTATCGGAAGGTTTTTTTTTTTTTTTTATATTCTTTATCTGTTCTCTATTAGTGTACTAATAATTTTATTTTCAGCTAAAATAATTTTCAGTAAATGAATTCAGATAGTTCAAAAAGAGCTCATGATATTTTTCTTTGCTATTTCTTATTTGCCAATATTAAGCCCTTGTGAAAGTTCCTCGTACTAACATGCTAATTTTTTCTCCCCTCAAACGCATTTTTCTGTTGTTTGAGACACTAATCACAATCATTTTATGAAAAGACAAGATCGGATGCTGCAGGTAATACATACCAAATTAACATCAGTTGTTTCTGCTTCTTAGTATAGCTTTGCATCTTTAGCATTCTCTTTTTGTAACTGTTATTTTTAACATTTTCCTATCATAAATTACAAAAATATTAATTTATAACAAGCTTATGCGTTCTGATACTGTAAGATTGCATCTAAATCATGGGACAGGTACATGCCACAGTCCACCCTGGTCACTGTGGATACCCAGCCATTCAGATCAGGTAGTTGATTGGAACAGGCTATGTGCTCACTGACATGCATACCTGGTTATAATTTCTGAGGTTGTGGGAGGATGGTGTAAAGCTGGATGTTGCCTATGTAGAAACAGGATGTCATTTGAGAGTCTCATGGATTTGGGAACTAGGATGCTTTGATTCATAAGATCATTTGGTAAAAATATTGGCATTGCTAAATAATCAGTAACTAATGAGATGAACAAAAAATTACTTTTCTGCAGGTTCATTACCTCAGTGAATTATTTTTTTTTTTTTCACCAAATAGGTTGATACATATGGTGGGTATTGTAGTACCTTTAAAACTTCCAGATTTGGAACATTTAACATCACAGTTACAAATGTTAAAATTGTTCCACTGTGGACCTGAAATTTCTGAAGATGTATTCTTGATACCTAAAGAAAATATATTTATTGTGTAAAACAACTGTTCATTGAAAATTTCAGCAAATGACCATGATAGGCTCAATGTTAAATTTACACTCTTAAATACACAATAAACAGCTCTGAAGAATGATTTTATAATGGAGTGAAATTTTGGGGTGTTTTCTGAAAGCCTTCATCATTAACAAGTTGTCAAGTCCGATATTTCAGTTCAGTTGAACATTGTGGAAGAGCTTAAATGTTATAAATTCAGTCTAATATAGAAAAGCATCATGGTGTTTTAATTGCAGATCTCATACAAGCTTCTATACATAAATAAAGCGTATTTCTACTTCAAGTTCAAGACACAGGAAAATAGACAACGGCAGTGATTACATTGGGAAATGAGGCTGACTAATAGTGATTCAGCATTTTCAGTTTAACATAAAAGTAACATCTTTGTCCTTTTGTGACAGATAGAGAATATACCTTTCTTTCTTACAATCTAGTGTTCAAGAATGTCCCACTTACCATTGATAAAATTTTTACTTAACATTTGAATTTTTTTCTATGAGTATATACTGCGTAAATGTCAAGCATTTTTAGCTGTTTTTCTCATGCTATTTTTGAGTGAAGTATAATACACTCCCTTAAACATATATGAAGATAATAATAAATGCATAACTATTAAGCTGTATTTTTTTTAAGTAGATGTTGGTACATCAACAAGAGTTTACTGCATACTGATAAAGAAATTCTTCTAGTAATAGCTCCTGTGCAATTTGATACGAGATTTTATAGAAATAAGTAATCACATTTCAAGTCTGAAGATATTAGTAACATTTGGTTTTATTAATTTGTTGCTGAGTATTATTTAATCTGTTTAGTAAATGAAATTAATTCTTTCTCTCCCTTCCCCCTTTATGCTTCTGTATCTCTTCTTCCTTCACTCTCTCCCTCTCTTACTTTTTCTTTCCCGCTCATATCCTGCCAGTGAACTAACTTGCACAATTACACTTTAAGTTCACATATAGAAAGGTGACTTTGCGAAAGAGTAATGCAGTTTGATGGAGGATCATAAATGAAATTGAAATGCTTTTTCTGATGATCCCCTGCTCCTTAAATAAAAATTAATGTAACATGTTACAGTAGATTTATAAAACTGCAAACAGCAGCAGCAGCAAACTGCTGCTATTACCCTCAGTACATATTCTAGAAAATTAAAATTTTATTTTGAGAGTTATGTAATATACTTCTGATTAGCCTAAGTTTATTTAAGGATGTTTAGTTTTTTCTTTGCTTTGTAGAAAAAGTGTGTTCTTTCCCAAGGGGTCACTTAATTCTATCTGCATCCCATAACGTGTACTTCTTTCCTAGTTTCATAATACTTTGTAGGGACTGAATAGTCTCTCTGATAATTTAAAAATTTTCATTTAAGAGAGATACCATTTCCTCCTAAATACAGCTTTTACAATCTATACCATTCTCTCTTGCGTATCTTGTCTTTGTATAACCAAGAGATTTGTATGACACCATGAACATGGAAAATATTTCTCCTACTAAAGAAATCATAGGCCAGATTTTTTTCAAGACATGGTCAGCAAACTACCTATCATGACATAGATAAACAAAGCTATTTCACAGTAAAATAACTGACCTTAAATTGTTATTTTTTTGGTCATAGTAATTCAGTCATATTTATTGAGGAAAAAGAATGTTGCATTTACTGCAACATAGAATTGTTCATATGGGTAGATATCACAGAGTAGCAGTGTTATTCCATCCTGATTTCCATCCTTATTTCCATACAGACATATCTTTAGAAACCTCAATATTATATCAAGTATAGTAGATTATTAATATGTTTTCCCATTATATTTCTATGAGTTTATTTCTATAAGGATACTCTTACAAGAGAAAATCTAAAGCACACAGGACTGTATTTTTTGGTGTTCCAAATTGAACCCAAGCATATTTTTCATGCTAATGGTAAATTTTCTTTCACTTGATTTCTGAGAGTACCTCAGGATCTTTGAAGAAACCAAACCATCTGTCTTTGAAAACTGGAACCGTGTGCCTGCCTATTTTTTTAACCTTTTAAAATTAGTGTATCAAAGTAAAATTTGCATTCATTTAGTCTAATGATACAAAGGCAAAGGCAGACTTTGGAAAATTTTTTTTGGTACTCAAAAGGGTTAAGTTTTGCTTCACTCCACTGCCTCCTACCAACATCAGAGTGTGTTTCATCTCTTTGCACTTCAGTGCAGTAAGGACTTGACCACAATGTAAATTAGTTTAAATTAAGGGGCATGCCTGATCATAGTCCTTGGTTTGGGCAGCATTTCTTGAGACAGGGAAGTAAACTGTCTGAATTAGAAGATCCAATGTCCATGGCCACTGAGTAGCCATGAGTTCCATTCTTAAATTAAAATTGTAATTGATTTAATTATCAGAAGGAGAATGATGGAAGGAAGATAGGTAGAGAACGGGTAAAGTTCTACCACAAGTTCATCGACAGATTGCTAAGCATGAAAATCTGAGAGAAACATTGTGTCAGATATGGTTCCAAACCCCAGCAATTTCATGAATTTGTGGGTTTGCTCCAGAGACTCCGGAACTCCCATAATAAGCAAAGCCATAAATCTATGTCACCACCACACAGTGGCAGCTAGAAGGCGAATAATGACACAGAGGCGTCCCTATTTGTATGTACATTGCTGCTCAAGGCTAGCTCTCTGCCTAGAGAGGAAAGGGGCAGTTGGTGAAATGTGATGAAATAATCATTAGACTGATTTTTAGTTCCTTAGACACTCCACTGATCTAAAGCATTCTCTATAATTCAGCTTGGGCAAGTCCCATTTGTTCTTTCTTTGTTGTCCTTACTGGTGTCTGTCGTACAGCTTCAAAATTGTTAACATAGAAAAAAAGAATTAAGATTTTCATAATAGAACTTTCCCAGAGTGCAGATTCTCAAGCACAGAGGTAGCTCAGATGTGCCTACATTTGTACTGTTGCCACTCCTGATTGCAATGTCAACAGAGCTTTTAACTGGCCTTTGCCCAGGATGTGTAATGAAAGCAGACTGCATTTTCCTTCTGTATTAACACTAAAAATGGACAGTATTGCCCCTTATGCACAATATAGGCCATGCATAAAATAACCTAATGCACTATAAATTTCCTAGATGTAATTTAAAGCGCAAGGAAGTGTTCAATAAAATTTTAATGAAATTCTGAACATTAAGCAGACTCAGAATTGACCTCAACATTCAACCTAGCTGTTTTCTTCCAGTGCAGCAGTGGGAATAAATTCTTTACCTTTTAGCTTTCACTCTTTATCACCTTGTGTAAATGAGGGACTCCTGTACAGGATCTGTTATGAGACTATGCAAAAACTAAGTATTACCTTTCTGAAGCAAAATATGAATATCCCCAGAAGCTGCTATTGTGTAAAAAGTATCATGTGGCATCTAACAAATAACCTTGAGGGCCTTCATAATTACTGACAGGGATATTAGAACTGTCAGATTTCAGGTGTATGCTACGGAATAAAAAGGAAGTATTGTAGGCTTGGTTAACAATTTCTCATTCATATTTACACATTTGACAAATTCCACAACTATTGTGTCACAAGAAAGATCTAGCTTTGTTACCCTTCAAATGAAGATGGATGGTTCAAACTAGTCTGTTTTCTTTACTAACAGGAGGGTACCTGTCATCCTGCAGAGAAAGACTTGCAAGTCTTTAAGAAGCATAAAGCTATGCTTTAAGAGGCTTCCATTGCATTTATTGAGATAGATTTCTAAGTAATAGTTGTGATAATGTTAAAGTGAAATGACCTATCATTTTAAGAATAATTTTTATGGCCCTAAGCGTAAACCAGTTATTCTATCCCACATAATTTTCTGGGATTTCATTGTAAGAAAATAATTATAAATACAATGCATACCGGGTTGGATTATTTAATTTCTTATACAACTGCTACAGTACTACTTCTATCTTCTGCTTATTAAAAAAAAAAAAAAATAAAAAAAAAATAAAAAAAATTGCCACATTTATCTTCAGGGGGTTTTTTTGGAATTGTTGCCAGATTAGCTTGCTAGATGATTGCTGAGACGACCAGCTCTGGTACAGGTAAGTCTTGCAGTGGAGAGAGGGGGTTGCGGTAAGCATCCCCTCTCAGCCTAGGTGTCTAGTTCTGTAGGGGTGCTGCCACCTAGGGCTTTGACCCATGTCCTCTTATAACTATTTGCCCCTCCTCTGGGTGTACATTTGGACTCATTAGGCTATCCAGGCATCATGCACAGCCTATGCTTCTTGAATTCTTGCTTTGGTAAATGTGTAGTTTGTATGTTCAGATTCTTCTGAATATGGGTTGGTGGGCTTGGTGGTCATGCGGGAGTTGCTCCCTGCTCCCTGCAGGTATGACCATTGTCTGACCTTTCTTCTTGGTGCATGCATCATGAAAATGGCCTATTGGCTCTTCATGGAGTCATTCAAGATATGGAAGTTCAGCCTCAGAGAAGTGTGGTCCCACCTCCACAGTACCCCCTCCTCTTGCTGGGTCTTCCTGCCATTACCTGCACAGCCTCGGCATATTATTCCAAATAAACCTTTTCCTTTACCAGAGTTCTTTGTCAGATGTTTGAGACATTAGCCATGGTTTCACCGAGCCACCACACAAAGTACCCTGCCAAGCATATCCCTGAAGAAACCAAAGTCTGCTCTCCTGAGTCCAAGGTAGCAAGATTGCAGTGCACCCTCCTCATTGCCCTAAGAATCATGAACTCCACCACTTCAAGGTCACTACAGCCAAGGCTGTCCTTGAGCTTCACACTTCCCACCAGTCCGTCCTCATTGGTGAGAACAAGGCCCAGCATAGCACTTCCCGTTGGCTCCTCTATCACTTGGAGAAGGAAATTACCATCGAGATATTCCAGGAACCTCCTGAATGGCTTATGTGCTGCAGTGTTGTCCCTCCAACAGATATCAGCATGGTCCCTCATGAGGACCAGGGCTTGTGAACATGAGGCTGCTCCTATCTGTCTATAGAGTGTCTCATCTTATCTTTCTGGTTGGGTGGCCTGTAGCATACTCCATTAAAACTGCTCTTGTCACTGTCGTCCCTTTAATCCCAAACCATAAACTCTTTGTCAGCTCCTTATCCATCCCAGGTAGAGCTCTATGCACTTCAGCTGGTTGTTAGCATAGAGGGTGATGCCCTCTCCACATCACCTTTGCCTGTCCTTCCTAAAGAGCCCGTATCCTTCCATTCCAACACTCCAGTCATAGGAGCCATCCCACCATGTCTCCATGATGCCAGTAAGATCATAGCCCTGCAGGCATGCTCATGTCTCCAGCTCTTCTTGTTTATTCCCCATGTTTTGTGTATTGGCATAGAGGCATTTAAATTGCGCACCCAGTGAAGCTGTCTTACTGGCTGGAATTAATCTGTGCTGCTCTCCTGATGACCTGTGACCCCCTCCAGGCTCTGGGCACATACTGCAGGCACTGGCATCAAACTGATAGGAGTGGGATGGATTGAGGTTCCCTCTCACAGTAACTTTAGTTTAAATCCCTCTTCACCAGCTTGGCAAGCCTATGACTGAGACCACTCTTCCCCTTCTCTGACAGATGGACCCCATCAACCCCCAGTAGACCAGGTTTCTCCACGAGCCCCATGGTCTAAGCAGTTGGCTGTGGCATTAGTCCTGTAACCAGTTATTGATTTGCCAGATTCAACTGGCCTTTTCAAACCCCTTCCCTTTGACTGGGAGGACTGATGAAAAACCTGTGCTCCAGAGTAACTTACTGATGCTCCCAAGGCTCTTTGGTCCTCTTAATACTCCTCAGACTGCTCCTGGCTGTATCTCTGGTGCCCACATGAAACAACAGCAGCAGCAAACAGTCAGTGGACTGTAGGAGGCTCGGCAGTCTCTTGGTGACAGCGCTGATTCGAGCCCCAGGTAAGCAGCACCCCTCTCTAGAGAGTGTGTCAGGTCAGCAGATGGGTGCCCCCATGCCTCTCGGAGGGGAGTCACCCACCACTATCACCTGTCCCTTTCCTTAGTTGTGCTGGTTGCCCTGCAGGGAGCACACTGAGCTGCCTTACTCACCTCCAGCATCTCTCCTGATGTGACGGGTCCTTCCTCTTCAGTCTGCAGAGCGCTGAAGCCGTTCTGCAAGGAACCTCTGGCTTCGGGGGAAGTCTCTTCCTCCTGAAGGTCCTCACATTGCAAGCTTCCACTCTTCTGCCTTATTGGCCTCCTTCCTTCCATGTGTGCTGGTGGGGGAGATTTTGGCAGTGTGTGCATGGGCTGTGTGTCCACTGCAGACTGCACCTGGAACCAGCTATCTAACGCCTTCTCAGCCTCCCTGATGGTACACACAGCCTTCTCACCTCCTCCTGCAGCTCAGCCACCTGCTGCAGCAGGTCCTCCACCTGGGCACAACTTTTCCAGGCAGGTCTGCTGCCTGTCCCTGCCCCAGGAGAAAGGTCGAGGCATGTCCTGCACTGCAGCCTCCCCCTTCAGCAGCTCCATCTCAGTGGAGGCATCAACCACCGTTGGGGTAGATGGTGCAGACCTCCCAGCCCTTGCTCTCAGACTAGTGCCCACCATCTTGCCTTGAGGGTCAGGTAGGATGGGTGGCCTTAGCCTGTGCAGATGGTCACAGAACAGTGCCCCATTGCTGCGTTATGCGAACTTCGTCTCTACTTGGCCAGTGGAAGAGTGGCCTCTTCTTTGAAGAGGCATCCTCCCTGTGTGCCCTCCCTCGCCAAGGCCCTGGCTGACGCACCCAGGCCTGTTTGCCTGCCCTGTTCACAGCAGTCCTGGTGGCTGGTGCTCTGTGGGGCTGCCTGTTGCGGGCATGGGGGGTGGCTGCCATGACTCCTGACCCAGCCTGCACCTTGTCAGCTGCTCACTCTCGTGAGAGCTGATGGCTCCTGGAGGATCTCTGTGCTCCCCTGGGGGGTTGCCCTGGCTCAGGAAACCAGTAAGCAGTTCGAGACCACTGAAGGAACCAGAAAGTGCACAAGTCCATAGGACCTAAAGGAATGCATCTGCAGATCCTGAGGGAAGTGGCAAATGAAGTGGCTAAGCCAATATCCATCATATTTGAGAAGTCATGGCAGTCTGGCGAAATTCCTGATGACTGGAAAAGGGGAAATATAGCCCCCATTTTTAAAAAGGAAAAGAGAGGACAGGGGGAACTACAGGTCAGACAGTCTCACCTTTGTGCCCATCAATATCATGGAGCGGGTCCTCCTGTAAACTATGCTAGGACACACATAAAATAAGGAGGTGAATGGTGACAACCAACATTGCTTCACTAAGGGCAAATCATGCCTGACAAACTTGATGGCTTTCTACGATGGGGTTAAAGCACTGGTGGTTAAGCAAACAGCAACTGATATCATATACCTGGACTTCTGTAAAGCTTTTGAGACTGTCCTTCACAACATCTTTTTCTCTAAATTGGAGAGACATGGATTTGATGAATGGACCACTTGGTGAATAAGAAATTGTCTGGCTGGTCACACTCAAAGAGTTGCAATCAACTTTGTCCAAGTGGAGAACGGTGACAAGTGTGTTCCTCAGGGGTCAGTAGTGGGACCAGTGTTGTTTAGCACTTTTGTTGGAGACATGCACAGTGGGACTGAGTGCACCTTCAGCAATTTTGCTGATGACACCAAGATGTGTGATGTGATTGACACACTGGAGGGAAGGGATGCCAGCCAGAGGGACCTTGACAAGCTTGAGAGGTGGGCCCATGTAAACCTCATGAAGTTCAACAAGGCCAAGTACAAGGTCCTGCACAAGGGTAGAGGCAATTCCATCACAAATACAGGCTGGGTGATGAGTGGATTGAGAGCAGCCCTATTGAGAAGGACCTGGGAGTAGTAGTGGATGGAAAACTGATTATGAACCATTGTCGTGGTCCACTCGGTGGACTCGTAATAGTTCATTTGCTACGATCTCAAAAGTGGAAAATTAAGGTGACCAACACCAAAGGGGATAGCAGTAATCAAACAGTGAAACTTTATTGTGTTGCCCGTGAAGCAACATGCGATAGAGACAGGTGAAAGAAAGGAGAAAGTTTTAGAGAGAGGGGAGAGAGAGGTTATAGCTATGACTGCTGATTTCACAACGTCCTAATGGTCCTGGGTCCAGCTGATGCTGCATCGTTGATCATCGTGGTCCATGATCATCGTTGATCATCATTGGTGGGGAAGCTTCCAATTTTCGTTGTCCAGAAGTCATCCTTTTATGCTCAGTAACACACCTTGCTCCACCTCTGCCTCGGGGGTCTCAGCCCTTCTCGAGCGAGGCCATCGCACATGCGCAGGGAGGGGGGTCCGAGGCGTGGTCAGTCTTGGAGGCGGGTAGCCTTCCACCAGGAGGTGTGTTTTGGTGTTATAATGAAGCAAAGTTTGTCTAAGGTTCATGATTTCTTCATAGATATTATGGCAACAGTTGCAATCCATCTTTTTTGACAGTGGCTATGCGATTATCTCTAACAGCTCTGGCTAGGCCCAGGTACCAAACAATAGCCCAGCACTCTTTTGTACTGCACAGCTCAGGCACTGCAGAACAGCCCAGCATTGCCTGCACCACACAGGTCAGCGCTCAGGAGAACAGCACAGCACTCGCTGTGCCACACAGTTCTGCATTCGGGAGCCTTTGCACCACATTCCACTCCAGGGATTGGCAAGGCCAAGCAGGCCGTTGTCAGGTACCTCACTGTCCATGTCCCTGATGACAATGTTGTGACAATGCTGATCTTCTGACTGACTCTTAAAACCATCAATGTGCACTTGCATCCCAGAAGGCCAACTATCTTCAGGACTGCATCAAGAGAAGTCGGGCCAACAGGTCCAGGGAGGTGATACTCCCCATCTACCCCACTCTCATAAGACCCCTCCTGGAGTATCCTCCTGCATACAGCTCTGGAGGCCCCAGCATAAGAAGCCATGAAGATGATCAGGGGCCTGGAACACCTCCACTATGAGGACAAGCTGAGAGAGTTGGGGTTGGTAGGCTGGACAAGAGAAGGCTTTGGGGAGACTTTATTGCAGTCTTCCAGTACTCAAAGGGGGCTACAGGAAAGATGGACGCAGACTCTTTATCAGGGAATGTAGTGATAGGATGAAGGGTAACAGTTTAAACTGAAAGAGGATAGGTTTAGATTAGTTATTTTAGATTAGATATAAGGAGGAAGTTCTTTACTGTGAGAGTGGTGAGACACTGGAACTGGTTGCCCAGAGAAGCTGTGGCTGCCCCCTCCCTGGCAGTGCTCAAGGCCAGGTTGGACGGGGCTTTGAGCAACCTGGTCTAGTGGAAGGTGTCCCTGCCCATGGCAGGGGTGTTGGAACTAGATGATCTTTAAGGTCCCTTCCAACCCAAACCATTCTATGATTCTATGATTCTATGGCATGATTCTACAATTCTATGGCATGATTCTACGAAGTCTATCTTTTCTGCACTGAATATTACAGTGACGACAGAACTAGTGCTTACTTCAGCTAGTTTTCAAAACATTTTATTTTATGATTTTGGTTTCAGCAACAATCACATTTACCTCCTCTCTCCTGTTAGGGACAAATCCCAGAGACAGACGGTTTATTATTCCAAACTAGTTATAACCTTAATATTTCTTACCCCACTAAAATCAGATCAAATACAGAATCACAGAATCATCTAGGTTGGAAAAGACCTTGAAGATCATCCAATCCAACCATTAACCTAAAACTGACTATTCTCAACTGCACCATATAATTCAGCGCTCCTGTCAACGTGACTCTTAAACACCTCTAGGGATGGGGACTCCACCACATCCCTGGGCAGCCCATTCCAACGCCTAACAACCCCTTCTGGAAAGAAATGCTTCCTAATATCCAGTCTAAACCTTCCCTGGTGCAACTTGAGGCCATTACCTCTTGTCCTATCACTTGTTACTTGGTTAAAGAGACTCATCCCCAGCTCTCTGCAACCTCCTTTCAGGTAGCTGTAGAGGGCCATGAGGTCTCCCCTCAGCCTCCTCTTCTCCAGACTAAACACCCCCAGTTCCCTCAGCCGCTCCCCGTACGACCTGTGCTCCAGACCCTTCACCAGCTCCGTTGCCCTTCTCTGGACACACTCGAGTCATTCGATGTCCTTTTTGTAGTGAGGGGCCCAAAACTGAACACAGGAATCGAGGGGCGGCCTCACCAGTGCCGAGTACAGGGGTCAGATCCCTTCCCTGTCCCTGCTGGCTACTCTATTGCTGACACAAGCCAGGATGCCATTGGCCTTCTTGGCCACCTGGGCACACTGCTGGCTCCTGTTCAGCCGGCTGTCAATCAACACCCCTAGGTCTCTCTCTGAGTGGCAGCTCTCCAGCCACTCCTCCCCAAGCCTGTAGCGCTGCTGGGGGTTGTTGTGGCCCAAGGGCAGCCCCCGGCATTTGGCCTTATGGAAACTCCTCCAGCTGGCCTCAGCCCATGGCTCCAGCCTGTCCAGGTCTCTCTGCAGAGCCTCCCTACCCTCGAGCACATCAACACGCCCACCCAACTTGGTGTCATCTGCAAACTGACTGAGGGTGCACTCGATCCCCTCCTCTAGATCATCAATAAAGATGTTAAACAGGAGTGCCCCCAAAACTGAGCCCTGGGGGACACCACTCATGACTGGCCACCAACTGGATTTAGCTCCGTTCACCACAACTCTTTGGGCCCGGTCATCCAGACAGATTTTGACTATTTTGCCAATATTTTGCCAATAATTTCTATTCCACAGGTTCTGGTCAAATATACATTCTGTGATTCTTGCATGTCTGCTTTTTTTTGTCCTTTATCAATATTTGACATCTCAGTCAATAATAATAAATAAATAAATAAATAAATAAAACAAAAAAAACACCAACAAACTATAAACTGGCAATATTAGCTGTATGACTAATCAGCAGTATGTTTCAATAGTGTGGTTTTTGAGGCAGTTACATGGTTTTGTTCAGTTTTCCGTTATTTCTCCTCTTACTACACTCCTCTTTTTTATTTTCTAACACATTTGTCTTTTTTCCTTTCTTTTACATACTTTGCTCCTTCTTCTAACTTGTGCAAAAGTACCAATGTGTCGCATGCATGCATTATAAAATTTGTTAAAGAAAATTTTGAAGATAAATTTTTGAGGGTGTGAGAGACTGAAATGTGAAATGATTGTCTCAAAACTTGCTTGTGTGTGTGCTTTGAGTCACTGGGTGGTGTCAGTAAGCCTCGACCATTCATCAAGGACCAGCTGTGGCCTTTGTAATTAATCTAAGGAATGTCACCCATGGAAGAAGGAGTGTATGAAGGATGCACCCTCCCACTCCCTTGCAGTTGTACTGACAAACTCCTTAGATAAGCCTCAAAGAGGGGGAAGCATGGACTGAGTGAAACCAGGTGTTTCTCTTCAAGCACAAGGACAGCTGATCACTGGCTATTGTATAAGCCAGATTTGCATCACCTTTGCCATTGAACTGATATGAGGTGAGCCTTTCTGCCTCAGGAGCTGCATAATTGCTCAAGAAGCATGAAGTCAGCAAAAAACTGTGGGAGCAGAGGAAAAACTAAAGATGGGTAGATATACTAATGAGCTGATAAACTTAAATGGTGACAGAGAACTTAGCTAGGTGTACACTCACCACTGAAGACTGAGGATAAATGAAACACTGCTGGATCCATGGTGGTGACTATTCTTGCGACTCTGTTCTGGATGCTTGCTTGATTTCTGTCTTTTCCTTCCATTTTGTCCTATCACTACCAGTCTTCACTTTTTAATAATGAAAATTCTTTTGGATGTATGGCATTTGACCTCATTTGTGTATTAATCTCTCTCTTGAGATCATATTGAAACCTCCCCTGACATTGGATCAGGACAGAGGGTAATGTAAATTTTAATTCATGTCTTAGCTTCATGGTCAGCAGATGAAAATGGTCAGATCAAAGACACTGATCAGTTAAAGTTTTCTAAGAATCAGAAATCCTAGGTCCTGATCACCTGAAATCAGTAATCTTTGAATTGTTTTTACAGACTATGTTAATCAGTGCTTCCACCATGAAGAAATCACAACATGAGACTCAAGAGCATAAACTGGATCTAAACAAGTAGACAACTGATATTTTTCCATTACTAGTGATTCATGGAAAAAGACTCTACAACTCAGAAAGAGTTACAAAGCAGGTATGTTTACTCCAGTGCTGGGTTGCAAGGGGATTTCTCCACAAAGCTTGCACACCAACAGCACATTTTACCAGAAACTTATAGAGCGTGGATATATGTATTAATTGGATGACATAATACAAACATACATATGCATGAGTAAGTCTGGGTTAGTTAGAAAGGCTGGTGTCAGCAGTTTATGTTCTCTTTGCACCTGTGCATTGCCTCCTGGTGGTCACCTTTAGGGGTCTTTTGGAGGAAGGCTCACAGTCTTTCCCACCTTGTAGCATGCGCAGATTCTCTTAGCCAGTTTCTTGAATAACAAGAGTGGTTCCAGCTGGTTTACCCATTCTATCGTATCTAAAAGCACAGTATATTAGCTTCTACTGCCCATATATGGCTACCTATTCACTACGAAGACTCAACTAGTTAGAACCCATCTGCTTTCCAAGGACAGCCAAACATTGTAGTTCTTGGTAAGTTTCCACAGCAAACTGCTTTGTTTTGATGAACACAATAGTCCTTGGTGAGTTTCCACAGAACAGTCAGGGCAAGCAGGATTATTAAGCAATATTCGGAAATCATTATAAGTTGCTATAAGTAAATAAGTTGCAAAGCAGGTGATCATTTCCCTGTATCACTAGCTCCTGGAATTTGCAAGTACTTTTAAAGGATACCATGACCAGGTAAATATAATATGAATTATTTTTTCCTTTAGTACAGTAACCTTAAGGGAGTGTCCAGAAAATTATTTTCATTTTGTAGTGGAAGAGTATTTTGTGGTACAAGTAGTCTTGTCAATAATTATAAACACACCTATGATATATGGAGAGAGTTCTTATTAATTCCATAATTATGTTAAGAGAAGTATAGACTAATAGAATGTCACAATACTGTGAAGCAATTTGACACATTACTATGTTTTTTTCTTACTACATTATTTACATTACTGTATATTGGAAGCATATTTCAGATGCTAAAATTAGGGCAGTTAAACTATAACTGATTTATAGAAATTTTAAAAAATATGAATAATTGCTAATTCAGCTATACACAGACCTGGGACAGCCCCATCTAGAATGCTTTTAGTACCTGGATAATCAGGCAAATCAAGCCACACAGAAATAGTTCTTCTACAGTACTGATAAATGTATACAGAAACATTGGCAGTAGATGTCAGTCATGGAAACTCTGGCAAAGGCAATTCTGAAATGAAAGCATAATTTTTCTTTTCAAAATGTGAAGAAATGAACTAAACAAGTCCTGTCAAAATGTTGAGAATTATGCTATTTTCCACCTTCTAAATTGCTGTGAGCTCAGGTTGTACATTAATAAAACTCAGAATCACATTCTCCAGCATTTCTCTGTTTTCTGAGCAAAACAGTAACTTTACAGCATGTCACAGGAAGATGCAGAGCTCCTTAATATTGTACTATCTCATCCTTTCCTCATAATGTTAGGCCCAAATTCTACAGGGACGTGCACAGTTTTAACTTTATGCACTGTGAGTTATTTCTCTGACTTGATAGGAAACTGAAATTCCATTACATTAAAAAAAAAGCCTTGTTTTATTGAGATTTGGCTTGCTAGTCTGTCACCTACCCATATTAAGTTTTGTGATCAAGAATTCATGAGTGAAAATAAGTTTTCTTCAAAGTGGCCAGAAGTGCTTTGGTGTAGGTTTTAAAACTTCTGGATTCCCAGACTAATCTCATTCAGTCATTTTAAACCATTGATGACCTTGCATGTTGTCCAAACATCCTCTCTTAAAAAAGTGAAAAATAATCAGACTCATTATTTCTTCAAAGCAACACAATGACACTTACTTGCATGTTCAATGAAGCAAAGGTTTTGACTTTCAGCTTCAGGTAAATGAATGTTCCTCAGACTCATTAGTATTACCCTATTGCCAAACTCATTCCAAAACCAAGATGAATCCTGATCTGTTTATGATAAAGTTAGTGATTCACAGCAACCCCACACAGACCTTATAAATAAATATTTAAATAAATAAATACTGGGGACAAATATATCCATCACATCAGATAGATACCTAGTGTGAAGTGGACTTTACAACACAGTGGTTCTTAAATTAAAATCATCATTATATTTGTCCAAGGCACACGCACTGGCAATTTTTACATTATTTTTTTAAAATACATGTAGCTGAAACCAGCTTAAAGTTCTGTAATCACCTTCCCTGCCTTCCTTGCTTCAATTTGCATTATGGTATAAACCAGTGTTCCCTGTTAACTTCTCAGCAGTCCAAGGAAACAAATTATATTCCAACTGAAAAATATTTTAATCAGTACTGATGTGGTAGTGACACAGAAGCTATTCTCAAATATGTTATCAGCCTGAACTACGTGAACTCCCTTGCCTTCTACTTTTAATATGCAAAAGGATGGTTTTCTATGTCTTAGGCTACCATATCTTGACAATGAATGATGATTCCCCAACTGGCAAAGTAACACTGGTACAAAACAGTAACTGAAAACCAATCAACATTATTTTGCTTTGGTGAATCAGAAGGGATATCTGTAAAAACTGTTTATCAATGGAGCAGGAATCTCTACTTGTCCTAATACTGCAAAGTAAAATGGGGAAATGTCCAAATGGGAAGCAGTAACAAGTGGTGTCCCTCAGGGGTCTGTATGGGGACCAGCACTATTTAACCTCTTAATTATATCACATAGGTAGTGGGATTGAGTGCACTCTCACCAAGTTTGTGGATAACACCAAGGTGTGTGGTGCAGTTGATACACAAATGGGTAGGGTTGCCCTCCAGAGAGAGGGACCTTGACAGCCTTGAGGCGTGGGCCTATGCAAACCTCATGAAGTTCAACAAGGCCAAGTACAAAGTCCTGACTGGGCACTGGTCAACAGATGGTGAGAAATTGCATTGTGCATCTCCTGTTTTGTATATTCTTCTATCATTATTATTATTTTCCCTTCCTTTTCTGTTCTGTTAAACTTCCTTTATCTCAACCCATTAGTTTTACCTTTTTTCTGAAATTATCCCCTGTCCCACTGGGGGAGAGTGAGTGAACAACTGTGTGGTGTTTAGTTGTCTGCCTGTAAACCACAACAGTCCTTTTTGGTGCCAAACACAGGGTACAAAGGGTAGAGGTGGATACTGACAAATGTGACCAGAACATATTAAAAACAAATTTGTTAAAAAAATGCATTATATTAGTTTAATAGTCACTGGTCACAATGTTGATTTATTTGCTATCAGATGTTTTGTGCTTGTTCTCAGAGTTGTGTTATGTAACAGCTTACTTGCTGTATATATTCCCTCTTGTGCTCTTTATTTTCTCTAGGAGCTGGATTAAGGTTATCATTTTGCTGTACTGTGTAACACTGGTTGATGATATGATAAAATTACTGCTCATGAGACTAATCTGGTATCTGTACTCAGCATTGCTGTCATCTCTGTACTTTGGGAACCGTCTCTTGGAAACTATTAATAATTACAATATTTCTCGGAGAACCAACCTATGGGGGAGACAAGGCAGGATACTTTCACCCCCTCTCCTTCACCTTCCCATTCTCCTCCAGGCTATTTACAATATTGCTTGAGAATTTTGACTATCTTTGGGATGTTCAAACCAGCATGTTTCTATTGCTATGACTACTGAATGTGTTTCAGGTCTTGTTTAAAGTTAAACAACTATTTAAAAATAACACCCAGAGATCTGTCTTGAGACTGGATAGTTATGAGTAGAAGGGTGTGTGGGATGGTATGGGCAAGTACTTAGGACAGTGAGCACCTCCAATGTTTTGGAACTTCACTCCTGAACAAGTGCAGAATCCTGAAAAACTAGTAAAATATTTGGAAAAAGTATGCTTTCACCCTAGGAGTTCCAGAGACACAAATCACTGCAACATGCTGGCATCTGGCCCATGCCTACCAAGCCCTGTTCAACACTATTCAGTACGCACAAGGGGAGAAGAAGGTCTCTGGATCTGATGACAAAACAACAAGGACTGTGATTATTCCAACACTCGTGACAGGCACTGCATCTGAACCAGAGAACCAACCTGTGCTGGTATCAGTTGCCCCTCTACACAAGAAAAAATATTGGATGCAAAAGTCAGGTCCTTTAGTAAGAGAAGAAACTCCTACCATGAAGAGAAAGGATGAAGAAGTGGATGAGACAGACTACTCCAAAACAGGGCCATCACAAGAAGAGGAGGAGGAAGAGGCAGAACTCACAAACGAGTTAGCAACCACCCGTTCCCTATCCCTGAATGAGTTGCAAGATATGTGAAAAGATTTCAACCATAATCCAGGAGAGCACATTGTCACCTGATTGCTCATGGCTGGGATAATGGGGCCAGCAGCCTGCTATTATAGTGTAGGGAAGCCAAGCAGGTGGGATCCTTTTCTAGGAAAGGGGGTATTGACAAAGCAATTGGAAAAGGGCTACAGAGGTACCATCCCTCAGTCTCAGGAGGCAACTCCTGTCAATTTCTTTCAAGGAAGATGTTATAGGTCACTCAGAGAAGTGGGCCACCATGGAGATAGGTATCCAGTACCTGAGAGAATTAACTGTGCTTGAAGTGATGTACAATGACCTGGACAATGAGAAGTTATCCATAGATACAGATGAAGTCAAGCATACACCACCCATGTGGTGGAAGTTTGTACAGACTACACCATGTTTGTATGCCATCATAGGTAGTAATGATCTAGAAAGATGGAGACAGACAAACGGTGGATGAACTGGCCAGCCAACACCAGCAATACAAAGAAAGTATCTCTTCCTCCCTACAGGCCTATGTCTTGACTGTGGAGAAACTGTCCTCAGAGTTCCAGCAGTTCAAAGGGATATGTCCTACTCCCCACCTATACAGACCAGTATCTCAGCTATTATTAGAGTTAAGCCTTCATCTGCACAAGACAGAGGATATTGTGGGTGCACTCTATGGGTCACCCTATGGTTCTACTTGCACGACCACAGAGGACATGAGGAAGTGGGATGGGAAACCCACCTTGACCCTAGAGACACAGGTAAGATTTGTCAGGAAAATTAATCACAAAAGGGGGTTATTCTGGGAAAATTGCTTCTCCAATTTCCAGTTGGCAGTTCACCAAACAATGTAGAAGGGATGGTCTTACTTCTGATCTTAATAAAAGGACTTCTGATTCATATTTGCAAGAAGTTTAAGAAATATGACTAGGATTAGAGTGACCCTGCCTCCATGAAGGTGGAAGAAGGGGACAACTAGGTTTACTGGACTGTGTGGATTCAGTAGCCTGGCACATCAGACCCATAGGAATAGAAGGCTCTATTAGACACTGCTGCACAGTGTAAGGTAATGCCATAAAGCTAGAAAGGGGCAGAACCCACATGCATTTCTGGAGTGATGGGGGGGATCCTAACAGCTAAGTGTATTGGAGTTCAAAATAAGCCTAACTGGGAACGTGCGGCAAAAGCACGCCATTGTGATTGGCCCAGAGACTCCATGTATCCTTGACACAGACTACCTCAGGAAGGGTATTTTGAGGACCCAAAAGGTTACCAGTGGGCTTTGGTATAGGTGCGTTGGAGACACAGGCAGCTGTTGAACTTCCTACCTTGCCCAGATGCTCAGAGGACCCTTCTGGTTTGGGGTTGCTGAGGATCAAAGAACAGCAGGAGTTGATCACTACCACAGTGGTGCAAAGGCAGAAATATTGCACCAACCAAGACTCCCTGATTGTCATCCATTAACTGATACATTGACTGGAGAGTTAAGGAGGGATCAGCAAGACTTGCTCACACTCTAACAGCCCATATGGCCAGTTGTGGTGGTTTAGGCCCTGCCGGGACCGGACACCATGTTGCTGTTGCCCCTCCCCCACCCTCGGACACAAGTAGGGCACAAACCCCGGGTTGAGATAAGAATAAATTTAATACAACAGTGTGATAAACAATCTGAGCAAAAACAGTAGCAATGATAACTACAGTAAACAGTAATAACAGTAAACAAGACAACATATACAGAGAAATATCGCAAATGGTTACAGACAGCCCCGTGCTCCCTGCGACCAAAGCCACAAAGGAAAAATATTTCCTGTGCTCCTGCCCCCGAACCTGACGGCAGCATGGTATGAATAACCCAGCTGGAGATCTCTTTCCCCCTCTCTGCTGGGGAAACTTAACCCTATCCTAGCTGAACCGGGACACCAGTGCAAAAGTCTAATGGGGAGTGGAGACTAACAGTAGAGTATCGTGGCCTGAATGAAGTCACACCACCACTGAGTGCTGCCGTGCCAGACATGCTAGAGCTTCAATACGAACTAGAGTCAAAGGCAGACAAGTGGTAGGCCGTTATTTGTATCACTAATGCATTTTTCTTATTCCCTTTGGCAACTGAGTGCAGGTCACAGTTTTATTTCGCTTGAAGGGGCATCCAGTACACCTGGAATCAACAGCCCCAGGGGTGGAAACACAGCCCCACCATTTGCCATGGACTGATCCAAACAGCGTTGGAACAGGTTAACACTCCATAACACCTGCCATACATTGATGACATCATCGTATGGGGCAATTGTTTTTCTGATTAGGGATAGCAATTAAACTCAGACACCAGAGTGAAAAGAACAGGAATATTTTACTTTAAATAACTAAATAATGTAACAGAATAATACAGAAAACATACAGTAAGAAAAGACAGAACAGCATGCTTAAACAAATAGGAAAATACAAGGTAATGCATCAAATCTTTACTACCTGAGTAAGAGAATAGTGATTAAGAAGATCCATCACCACTAGCATGTGTTACCATCATCCGGACCCGCAGTGGCTGGGGAGCCCCGGTTACAGCGAGGGTTTGGAGACCCTGTCCCAGCAAGTGGGAAATCCTACGCGGTGCGTCCACCTGTAGGTGAGGCATCCAAAGTCGCCGTGAGCCAGTCCAGCCTTATATACCAGAGATCGACAAGCCAGAATAGCTGGCACCTTTGTTTTAAGTGGAAATATCTGGTTTCTTTCTCACGTTAGATTCCCCCAGAGCCTGGCCAGGGTCAGGGGAGAAACTAAGGGAGTTTCCCAGCTTATCTAATCGATTTATGAGCAAGGTCACACGCCAGGTCACATGGCCAGACAGCTGTCTCTGTGACCCTGTTATCTTGCCTATACACAAGGAAAGATAAGGAGATACATATATATATATATTCAAGATAAACATGTTTGGTACAATACCTACTAGTGTATTGGTTATAATCTATAAAATATACAGGATTCATCTATAGGTCAACTCTGGCTTAGGCCTATTGTCCAAGCCTTAGCACTTCAGCAACACAGGAGACAAAAGTTTTTGAGACAGGGCAGAAAATAGTCCAAATCCTTCTGAAAGCCAGTTTTGCCATAAAACAAAGTACAGTCAAGGGACCTGCACAGGAGATCTAGTTTTCAGGAATAAAATGGCAAGACAGGTGTCATCAGATCCCAGTGGACGTGCTCAATAAAATGACAGCTGTGTCTCCACCAACTAGCAGAAAGGAAGCACAAACATTCCTAGGCAGCGTGGGTTTTTGGAGAATGCATATTGCATATTCCAGATTACAGTCGGACTGTGACCCATCTGTATCTTCCAGAAGAACAATTTCAAATGGGGCCTGGAGCAACAACAAGCCTTTGAACAAATTAAATGTGAGATAGTTCATGCAGTAGTCCTTGGGCCAGTCCAGGCAAGACAAGACCAAAAAAATGTGCTCTACAACGTAGCCAGGGAGATTGGCTCTAACTGAAGCCTCTGGAGAAAGCACCAGGGAAAACTTGAGGTCAAGCCCTGGGTTTTGGAGTTGGGGATATCGAGGACCTGATGCCCGCTCTCCTCCAACTGAAAAAGAGAAAAAGCATATACAGTGGTTTGAGCTTCCTCAGAAGCGATTGGTACCAAAGCACAGCTCTTCCCGGCACGTCGACTGCCAGTGCTGGGCTGGGTGTTCAAAGTGAGGGTCTCCTCTACACATCATGCAACTGGTGATGGCATGTGGAGTAAGTAAGTGGGTCATACTGGTCACACAGTGGGCTCACATAGGAAACCCCAGTCACCCAGGAATCTTGGAAGTGATCGTGGACTGGCCAGAAGGCAGAGATTTCAGAATATCGCCAGAGGAGGAGGTGACACATGCTGAAGAGTCCCCACTGTATCTGTATACTAAACTGCCAGAAAATGAGAAGTGATGTGCCCTGTTCACTGATGGGTCCTTTCCTATGGTAGGAGCGCATCGGAGGCGAAGGCTGCCGTATGGAGTCCTATACGATAAGCTGCAGAAACTGCTGAAGGAGAAGGTGAATCGAGCCAATCTTCACTGCAGAAGTGAAGGCAATCCAGCTGGCTTTACATATTGCTGATGAGGAAAATGGCCAGTGCGCTCTCTCTGTACTGATTCATGGATGGTGGCAAAGGCCCTGTGGGAGTGGTTCCAGCAATGGAAGCAGAGCAACTGTCAGTGCAGAGGCAAACCCATCTGGGCTGCCCCACTATGGCAAGATATTGCTGCCAGGGTAGAGAACCAGGCTGTAAAAGTACATCACATAGATGCCCATGAACCCAGGAGGTGGGTCACTGAAGAACATCAAAACAACCATCAGGCGGATCAGGCTGCTAAGACTGAAGTGGCTCAGGTGGATCTGGACTGGCTACATAAGGCTGAATTACTTATAGCTCCATGGGCCAGATGCAACAAATAGATGGGCTCGTGATTGAGAGGTAGACTTGAACATGGACACTATGACACAGGTTATCCATGAATGTGAAACAGTGCTGCGATTAAGCAAGCCAAGCAGTTCAAGCCTCTCTGGTATGGAGGACGACAGCTGAAATATAAATATAAGGAGGCCTGGCAGATTGATTATATCAGACTCCCACAAACCCACCAAGGCAATCATCATGTGCTTACAATGGTGGAAGCAACCACCGGATGGCTGGAGACATGACACCCCAGACAGAATTGAGTCCAACAACAGGACACATTTCTGAGAGAAACTTTGACGCCCAGGTCAAGGAGCATGGTATTGAGTGGGTATATCACATCCTCCATCACGCACCATCCTCTGGGAGAATCGAACAATCGGATGGACTGTTATAGACTACACTGAGAGCAATGGGTGCTGGGACATTCAAACGCTGGGATCCACATTTAGCAAAAGCCACATTGTTAGTCTAGATTAGGGAATCTGTCATTCAAGGTGCCCAATCAATGTACTGTGGAAGGGGATAAAGTCCCTGTAGTGAACATAAAAAATATATGCTGGGGAGGACAGTCTGGATTGTTCCTGCCTCAGGTGAAGGCAAAACTATCTGTGGGACTGCTTCTGCTCAAGGACCTGGGTGCTCTTGGTGGGTAGTGCGGAAGGATGGGGCAATGTGATGTGTACCTCAAGGGGATTTGATTTTGGGTGAGAATAGCCAATGATCTGAATTGTATGATGTTAATTGCTATATAATACTGTGTGTCATCACTACTATGATTGCTATATGCCATATCAACAGTACCACTGTAAGAATTACCCAGGTTAATGAAGAACAAATTCTGATGAAACCGAGAGAAGTCCAGTGACTACAAAACTAGTCAAATGCACCAGTGAGAGAACCAGAACTGGCTTCAGCATGCAAGAGTCCAGAACCACACACATCTCTCTTGTCCTGAAGGACTGTTACATGACAGATGGATTTCAAAGTTGTGGACTAAATGAACTCAACAGTCATTTTAGAGGGATGGCCCATAGGTAAAGGTATGTGTGTGTATATATCAAAATACGGGAAAGTTTGTGATTAATTGAGATTCATTGTAAAGTGTGGGATCTGGGCATGATGGAGATGGTATAGAATAAGGGGTGGATATTGTCCTTGTTTTGGCTGGGATAGAGTTAATTTTCTTCCTAGTAACTGGTATAGTGCTGGGGTTTTTTTGATTTAGGATGAGAATAATGTTAATAACACCCTGATGTTTTAGTTGCAGCTGAGCAGTGCTTACACTAAGTCAAGGACATTTCAGTTTCACCTGCTGCCCTGCCAGTGAGGAGGCTCAGGGTGCACATGAAGCTGGGAGGGGACACAACCAAGAAAGCTCACCCAAACTGACCAAAGGGATATTCCATACTGTATAATGTCATGCTAAACAATAAAACTGGGGAGAATTGGCCGGGAGGTGACGGTCCACTGCTCAGGGTCTGTCTGGGCATCAGTCAGTGGGTGGTGAGCAATTGCTTTTTACGTCACTTATTTTATATATTCTCCTATCATTATTATTATTTTTCCTTCCTTTTCTGTCCTATTAAACTTTTTTACATTTTCTCTGATTCTCTTTCCCATCCCACTGGGGAGGAGTGAGTGAAAGGCTCACTTAGTGTTGAGCTGCCTGCCAGATTAAACCACAACAGAAGTCAGCCTTCATGTGAAACAAAATGCACAGCAAAAAGACTGAGAGTTCTTTGAGGCTCTTCCAAAAACTTTCACCCACAAGGAGAGGGGCCTCAGAATGCAACACAGGTGAGCATCTCTGTGGGTCAGGACAGCATGGAGAATGTCAGAACAAGTGAGCAAAGAGTCCAGAAGAACTCAGACTTCAGATAGAGCATTTGGAAGAAGGGTATATCAAAAAACTCACTTCAAGCCACAAGAAAACCACACACACCCTTGATAGCTGTTAGGGTTTGGTTTGTTGGTTTTTGGGTTTGTTGTTTTTTTTTTTTATTTTTACATGAGTTTTCTGTTTTGTTTTTTTTTTTTTTTTTTTTTTTTTTGTCACTGCAAAGTACCATTCTCAGTCCCAGAGCTGCACAAAATGTGACCAGTAATGTGTTCTGCAATGATTACTTTCACTTTATAAAGAGCTGATCAGCACAGTTTATTGTTGCAGATAACTCAAGCAACAATCTATTCCCTGTTAGTGAGCTAGCTACATAAGTACTGTCATTGTTCTCCTCTCATTTATGAATGCCAAGATATAAATTACCTACATCCTTCAGAGGACAGAATTTTTAAAACCTATTCTATTCCCCTTTTATTTAGTGACTCAGACTCTTTTATTATTTTTTCCAGTTTTTGGTGGTTTTTTTTTTTTTTCATCCCCAGGAAATTTTTTGCTTTCAGTCTTACAAATACACACGAGATAAGTGGAATACACCTTACTTTTTGCATAGGCTTTTTCTGTCATATTTCATGGACAAGGAAAGGGCTGTGTATCCAAGACCTCTTCTTCCTCACCCACTCACTTTGGAGGACAAATCAGCAAGAAGAGAAGCTCCACAGTCATGGTTCCTCTCTCTCCCACCATATTCTAGTTGTTGCAGCTGAACTGAAAGTGGAGGGGGAGTTGTCCGTATGGCTGACTCAAGTCTCTTGGGTTTGTTCATACCACCAAAACATGAGGAGATAAATGTTCTGGGTCAGAACAGAACCTCAGTGAAGGTTTGATGAAGTGCCACTCTATGGGCCTATACCTGGTTTATTTCTCAGTTCTCAGTATCTCATTCTTTCGGCTCATGGGTGTGCAATACTTCACACATCACTGCAGATTTCCATCATGTGGTGTCTGCCCCATCCTCCCCCCTAGTCCTGGTGAACTCCTGGGCCCAGTACAAGAAGATACAGCAAAGCCCCAGCCCCAGGGGGGAACTAAGAATATCTAGACCTCTTGGGTCTATAAGTAGGGATCACTGCTTGATGGTGTGTGGCAGCACCAGCTGTCTCCTAATTTGAGAACCCCTTTTTATTTTTTGTAATACTACCTGATTTTTCTGTCCATCTCACTCAAGTGCTTATTTATTTCTATTTTTATATCCATTTTACATTCTTTGTTTCTCTCTTGACAGGGATAACTGTTTATACTGTTTAATTTTCTATTAGAAAATTTATTTTCACTTTTGTCTCTGTCCCTCAAAATATATTGTCATTTTGTCTCATGTTTGCATGCATCTTTTAAAAACTCTTTCATTCTTATGTTAAATAATTCCTCGTGGTTACTCTTATGTTTGAGACACTTCCACATATTTATGATAAAAAAAGATTTATATTACCCTTTCAACATTTTTTTTTTCTTTGCTTTCTAAAGAAGTCTAAATAATTCTTTCAAATCTCAGTCCTGTCTTGGTTAACACCTCTGGAACAACACTGAGTGCTGGAACACTTTGCTAGCACAGTCTGGCTACCACATTGATTTAATTGCCTCAGGAAAAAAAAAAAAATCATGAAGAAAAGGTGCTTTCCTCAAAGTAAAATTGATGCTGAGACTTTAACCCCTCTAAATTTACTGATCCTAGTTCAGCAGAGGTAAAGAGAGTTGGCTAAAGAAAAATATATAGTTACAATGTTTGCTTTGTAGGCTGAGCCACAGCTGCATTTCATTGCAAATTGTCACTGATGCCAGTGTAAATTGGAATAATCCTTAAACTATAGCATGGGTAATAATGAATGGCCATGTACAGAGTATTACTTAGATTAAGACAGTGCAATGGTAAAATTTTAACCACAATTGCAGTACAAATGACTTGTATACTAGAGAGTTCACTTATAGTTAAGTAGGGGTGGGTAAGAATTTTCAAATGTTAATACAATGATGTGATGAACTGATGAACTGTATCGTTGATTTGTTTGGTCTCAGTTTCTTTACATTTCTCTAAAAAGAAGGAGTAGTTTGAGTATAATTACTTCTGTGACACACTGATGTCTTGCTCTGCACCCAGCTGAGCATGCTGGGGATGAATAGCACATACCCTGGGGGGTGTGAAACAAAGAGCTGAAGGGCAGAGTTGGCAGTTGTTCGAAATGAGGCTGAGATCAGCACGTTACTGAGATGGTAGAAAGTAAAACATCATAAATAAGAGTTTGCAAGAGAAGAGATTTTCTGCAATTTAGAGGGACACTGAGCTAACTGAGAGTAAGCCAAAGAGCAGGAACCTGCTTTTCATGGTTGCAATAGAAGAAAAATATGTAATCTTCTTATTTCTGTTCTGAACTAGCTATTTTGAAGTTTCTTAAAAAGCGAATTTGTCTTTAATGTGAGCAAAAGCTTTTTCTTTTTCTTTTTTTTTTTTTTTTTCTTTTTCTTTGGGGTACGTGTGAAAGCTTTATGGGTTTGGGAACTTATGGTAAGGTGAAGGCTGAGTCAGCTCTAGCTCAATGAACTGGTGAGTAAAGGCCTCTTGCAAATTACAAAACTGTAATTAAAAATACTCAAAAATAGCAAATACTCTCTAGAAAGAAAAAAAAGCCTTTAAAGTTTTCTGCAACTTACTTTCTTCTAACTATTTCCTGCCCAGGTTGTTCATGTGAGGCTCTGTTTCCCTGGATAATTCCTCAGGGCTTTGAGGAACCTATGGGAAATAAATCTACTTGAACAGACTCCGCAGTCATTAAGTAATCACACTGCTGTGGTGTAATCCAGGAGCAACAAAAGCAGAAGAGTAAACCCCTCTAAATTCAAGCTATAGGATCGAGTGTGCTTATGCAGAGTCACATATTTGCTTGAAAGTTCATCTGAAGTTCTATGTGCCATTTCAGCCATGATGATGGTAATCTATCACGACCACTAAGAGGCATTTTTCAGTAAGATAATGAATATGTAAAATGAATTTTCAGTCTTCATGGACAAGCAATATTGTGGACCAGAAAAGGTAGGAGTTACATAGAAAATAGGTGAAAAGATGCCTTCTACAGTTTTACTTCTCTTTCATATCCTCAGCATCAGATCTGCAAGACAGTTAAATCTGCAGCGTATATGTGTACCTAGTGTTTGTGTTGCTAAATATGATAAAAGTGACCAAGCATACGCTTTTGTTTTCTGTTTCTTGCCTTCAAAGAACTTTCTCCACATTGTAATAGCAGTCAAATGTAAACAAAAAGGTATTTAATAAATAATTATTTATCATTACATATTATGACTGATCCCAAACAATGCTTTCTCTACCAATGTATGCTCAGATCAAAGGCATGCATTAAGAACAGTATTTTAAACAATATTCTTCTTATAAGTCTGTGAAACTTAAGACAAAGTGAAATGCACATCTGATTCTTCATTTCCCTTGCTGTGTCTAGCCTTCAGGTTGCTCATGATTTTAGTAGATGTTTCTGCTTTTGGTTACAAGACAACTTAATGAACCAGATTTTCCTGTCCTTTGTTTTTCATTCTCTGAGGAGTAAATGCATTCATGAGCAAAATCTTCACTATAGTTTTGAAATCAATTTTGCATGTTTCAGCCAATGTTTCCAGCACAGTTATACAGCGGAATTTACAGTTACTACATTATTTATGAAAATACTTAAATAATTTAAAAAATGTAAGATTTGGAATGGTATGACCAATAAGAGGACCCACTTTCTGGGATGTTAATTGCAAGATAAGTCTTTGTCAAAGCTGTTATATGTTGTATCCTATTCTCTGTTATGCAGAGCAGAATAAAGCTGAAACTATAGTAGTACTTTTTAAGCAGTGTTGGAAGTAGATCACATCAGTAAGACAAAGACTGGAATGAAGAATAAAGAACCTATTGTTTGTGACCTGAACCTTCTCAGATGATATAAAAATACCTGTAGCTTCTTTGACTTCAGTGGAGGTTTGCCTACTTACATAAGTTAAGGAGCAAACCTTTACCATGACTCGAGGTAACAGAAATTAAATCAGTACCAAATACTGAAGTAACAACTCAAAATGGTCCTCTGAGTTGTCATAGTTCTTTTAAAAAGATGATGGGGAAAAAGTCCTTTATATCTTTTGGATGTCATGTATAGACACTCAGATAAAATACTTCCAAAAAACATTTGTAGGGAAATTTCTAGGTGGTAATGGCCAAATATTTTCACTATGAGATAGTTATTTGCTCAACAGGTTTTTCAGAAGATTCCAAAACTCAGTTCCCAATTAAATTAATGAGTCAAATATACTTTTTTTTTTTTTTTTTTTTTTTGTACTTTCTGATGATCCCACTACTCACCTTTCTCAACTGTTACATACTGAAACCCATTTAAAATCTGGTTCAACATGTTATCCAACAAAGCACTGTTCTTTCACAGATATTGAAATGAAAGCACATGAATTTGGATGTGGTTCTGCTTGAGGTAAACAAATTTGTTTATATAAAATAGCCAGAATAGGTACTAAAAAATTTCTTGCTTCTCATCTGCTATAAGTACCAGAAATACTGATATCTCAGAGGTAAAACTACCTGACTGAAGGAGAAGGAAGGGTCTGTAACAATTTAAAAAACAGCTAAATAAAGTAAATCCAATACAGAACTGAATATAACTCTTGGCAGACTAAAATAGTTTTGAATCTTACTTAATTTGCAGAGTACACAGGCTAGATGCAGCTGGGAGGAGACCGTGTGATTGCTGCAGAATCGCATGTGCACATATACCATGCTTATTGTGTCTTGTTGGGGAAGAAAGGTGGTGAGGCAATCCAGTGACCTTTGTCTGGAAATTCTGTGTCTAGCAGTAACCAAGACTGGGATGAAGGCCTTCTACTGCCCTGTTCGATCTTACTGGAAAGAATGAAACCTGCTCCTTTGTTTTTTTTTTTTTTTTCTAGGAGACTTGCTGAATGGGTATGATTTTTCATTCTGGTGAGGAATTTTGAATTTATTACTAAATTTGCCCATCTTGATAGATAGTCTGATAATTTACATGAATGATACTTTTTAACTTTATTCAGGATTCAATGAAAGTCTATGAGAAGTCTTAAACTACTGCTTTTATTGCTACCAGTAGCACCACCATTAGAAGAAATTACTGTAATTATTAGAGAACCCATGTGTATGGCCATTATAAGTACTGTATTTTTTCATTAATAGCAATATCCACAGTGTAAGTCAAAACCACTGCCAATTATAATAACTTGATATTCAAACTGAGGGATTCTTCTCACAGTATATTAATCATATAGGCTTTGTACCTAAAATTTTATACCTGTTCCAGGGAAAAATAGCTAATCTGCAAAACACTTTGAATCTGTGCCAATTCAAAATAGGTCCAGCATGTACTCTTATTAGTATTCAGTGTTTAGTTTCCTAATTTTAAACTAGTCAGTATTTCTGTTCTGCTTGTTTGGCCAAATGCTTTCTGCTTTCCTGATATCTTTCTGTAGGTTTTGTAAAATATTTCATTTTCCTCTTTATAATCGCAATGATATTGTTGAAAATTCATAATATCAATAATTTTCTCTACTAAAACCCCTGACAGTTCTTACAATATGTTTGAGATTCTGAGATGCATTGAGATTTGATTAAAAAATATTCTTTAATTAATTTATGTTAGATATGGCTCATGTCCTGTTTTTCATCCAGAAATTACTCCTAACCTATATCTCTTTTCAGAGTGCATGACAGAGGACTAAAGGTGTAGATAAAGAGAATAATTTCTAGAGAACAGTTTCTAACTGCTTAGTAAAAGATTGATCAACACGATGGAAAAGTAACAATTTAAATTTTGTGGTTGATTTTTTTTTATATACTCAAATCACCATCAGTCACGTTGAGTACAGCTGGACTATTGGCAGGAGCAAAGTTATACTATGCCAGATACTGCACAAATTCAGATTAAGAGATAATCCTTGCCCCAAAAGATTCCATTTCATATCTGGTTTTGTTGGAAATTTTTCATGATCAACCATAAATACATAAGTGAGGACATAAACACATTGTTGCATGATACCATGAATGATTTTGACACTCATAAGTGTACCGGACATTGCTTCACTCCACAGAAAATACTACTCAGAAGCTGTGGAGTCTTAGTGAGTGATTAGGCAAGTAATGCTGCAGCAGTGGTGGTGACAATGAAGAAGTAAGACCTTTGATGCATGCAAGCACTTACATTAAGGAAAAATAAAACTTAATATGTGTATATGGACAGCAATGTAGTTGATTATTTTTAACAAGGATATTCCAGAAGTAGTAATATTCTACAATGAAGCAGAGAGTTGATGCTTAGAGTATGAAACTTGTAAGCAAATGAAGCTGTAAGTAGAAAAAATAAGACTTCTGAGAGAAAGGTGTGAAAGGCAGAGTTTTAAAGGAATATCTAAGCATTATTGGCAGACATCCAAAAGGATGTGTTTGTTGATGAATACATATATATCTGGTATGGCTGCAGCATTAAACATGCTCACCTGTTATGTTTGATTCTCAAAGAAAGAGAAGGAACAAGGACTGAAGAAAAGGACAAGATTTTGGTAGTGATTTGCAGACAAGTTGTAGAAACTGAGATCAGCATAAAACAGACCCAGGAGACAGGCGTAGTTTATGAAGTAAGAAGAATAATGATTCAGATAATTAGGAGAATTATATTTGTTCCTCTTTCTCTAAAGCAGCAGATGCCAGCTGTTGGAAGTTGAATATTAAGCCTGATCTCCCTGTGGCATGATCCAGTACAAAGGAACCTCAGTTGTAATACCATGAAACAATGTTCTTAAGAATATAAACATTAATATGCTTCTTCCTCAATACTTTGCTAGTCTTCTACCACAGCTAGGAGCAGACTACTGGATGCCAGCTGGGTCAGGCTTTATTTTTAGAAAAGCTAAATCAGAATGCATATGGCTTTTTTAACCCTGAAAGAAATTTTCCTTTCATGAGGAATTCTGTCCTTTACAGTTTTTTCTTGCAAACAAAAATGCTTTCAAAATTCTAGACTTTCTTCCAGAAATTCATCATCTTAACTACTATTTGTTCACTTCATAATATACACAGCTTAACTGGTTGATGAAGACATTTTTAAAATCCAGCCAGTAATAAATGTCTGCTATTTTCACTTCTTCTTTGATAAGACCAGTTGCCTTAGAGATAGAATGCCTCTTCACTTCCAGTAGAAAGATTACTATACTGAGCAAAAAGGAAATATTAACTTAATTAGGTGTTCAGGGATATCTGACACACAAGCAAATATTGTATGATCTGACAACAGAAGTTGAAGTATTGTCATGAGTCTTTCATAAGTAACTGGTTTTGAATTAATATATTAGTTTCAAGACAAGAACTTAATCAAACAGAAGCAATTTATTTTATATATATATTTATATATGTGTATATACACAGAGTGTATGTGTAATGCGTCTTTCTTCCTAAGGGTAGTTATCTGTCCTGAATTAGATATATATGTGCACATATGCAAATGTTATTCATGTATATGCATAGTCCATTTACCATGCTCTGATTAGCAATGGGAGCCAGCTTCAATTTCAAAGTGCCATAATTAAACACTGGCCTGAATTCTATCCCAAAATCTGGGAAAACTAGACCAAATTGATTGCTCAGTGACCTCTGCTGCCCCATCACAAACAGTGAATCAAGAAACAAAGATCCTACTGTTGAGGGAGAAATTAAAAGAAGAGAAGGAAGGAGAAATGTGGGATGTAATATCTGTTTTCCAGATGACAGGAATTTAATGTTTTCTTTCTTCTTTTATTGTGAAGAAACTGTTGAGTAGCTGGAATGTGTCTTCCTCTTGCAGCAGTGCACAATTCCCTGCCTGCCAGTGGCAATCCTGGGCACCTCCTGCTTCCCTGGTCCTCTGTGCAGTAGCCAGGCCTCAGCCAGTCCCCCACTGACCTCCCCATTCCTTCCCACTGGTTGGTCACAGGGCACTTTTCAGTGACTTTTTGCTTCTTAAAGAATATCACTGAATACTGGGCACCATGGAGTCTGCTATTTAGAGATTTCAGAAGTGACATTTTCTTTACCTAGGACTTCAGTGTCCTAAATCTGCAGGTTGACCCATTTGATTAGGATGAAAACTTGCCCCGAAGTCTCTTTCAGTCAAATCTCTTTTTTTTTTTTTTTTCACCAGATGTGAACAGAGTTTTGTGTTTACTTCTACACTGTTCTGGGATGACCTACTGTTGTCTCTTAGGTCTTAAGACCACCTGGCTTACATATACTCATCTTTGCATTGTTGGTATGAGGAAATAAAACATTTGGAAGAGTAAGACCTTAAAGTCTGGCATGCTATGATAGAGAGAAATAGGGTATTCAATTTTAGAAAGGATTTTCTTCACAGTTTGCCTCTGTGGACATTTATCTAAATTCATATGTGCACCTCTCCTAATGATTTCAGTGTGCTTTTTACATCTGCTAGCCTATACTATAATCCCCAATATTAAGGAGTTACTGAATCTCACAGCCTGATAGAGGTGAGGCTGCTGCAACTCCCTGCCCTGTGTCCAAGCAGTAGCAAAACCCAGCAAGGATTCACAATAGGTGCATATTCAAACACAAGCTTATACCACATATACACATATACACACCTCTATGTCTGGAGACACAGATCAGACACATACATATGTGTCACAGATACACTCAAGCACTCACACTAGCTCAAATGGCACCAATGGCCTCCTCCTATTCCTCTCAGTGTCTGCTCATGAGGAAGGTCCAGTAGTGGCAAAGACACATGCACACATAGTGCATATGTACATGCACATGCATAACGTGGATCCCTCCCACAACTGGGCTCAGACACTCAGCCTGTCCATTGGCTATGACTGATCCAAATTTTCTCAGTAGCCGACACCTGGACAGATGAGCCCCTGAAGACATAGCCCCGCTTCAGCTGCTGGTACAGACCCCTCACACTCACTTGCACACCCACACTCACTCCAGTTGCTGGCACTCAGACCCCCGTAAACATACGTGAGTTAGAAATGGCATTTAATAAGAGGGCAGGGAAGACTGCATTGACTGCATGGTATGGTCAGACATGTACTGACCAGCCACTTGTTTACATGTGAGCATCTACTTTTATTCTCTTATTCCTCTGTTTTTCCATGCTGTTCCTCCCCAAACCACCCTGATCCCTCTTTTTTCCCACCTTTGGTTCCTCCCCTAAACATCCTATAATTTCTTGTGCAATCCCAAAAAAACTCTTTCTTTGCATCCCATAATATGTCTCATAATCCTAGGCAGTGATGTCCCTCAGTTGGAAAAGTGATCGTCAGAGCCACTGTGTTGGGTCACAGTGGTGGGTGTCCCACCTTGACATGGGGGCTGAGGCTCTCCTGGGACATCTGTAAGAAAACCCGGAGTTCATTTCTCAGAGTTATTGGGGTCCCCCTGCCTGGCACTGTGCCTCTCTGCTCTTTTGTGTGTGTGTGTGTGTGTGTGTGTATGAGCCTTTAATCACATAACTTAACACTCACATCTCCTTTTCTGCTGCTACATTAAATATTTTGTTTGGAAACTATTCAGACAGCCAAAATAGAGGGAGACGTTCAAAGTGGTCTTATTTTTGGCTGTTAGCCTTACATTAGCAAGGCAGGTGAAGGGGGATAAGAAGGACACTAGAAACAAATGTCAAAAGAAAAAAGAAAAATTAATCATCATGTTTGGATAAATAGCCAATATTTTTTAGGGCAATTTTTGGCAGTGTTCATATATAAAGCAGGAAGTGCCAAAAGCAACATTTGAAAGCATACTAAAACCAAAGTTGAGTTTGATGTACTTAGAGAGTGTTAGTGGTTTAGTGGAATTCACGAGATGATGAAATATTCACCATTGGGTTTAGGAATGTCAGTCTGATGGTTAGAGGTCAATTCTGAATAACTGGCTGAGGAAGGCTAATTTGCAGTGATATGATTAATCCTCCAAGACTATTGTGACAATCCACTGCTGTCATTCTATTAGTTATCTCTTAGAGAACAATTTAGCAAAACTCTGATGAAAATTTTACACAAATTTTATGATAGGCTTTTAAACTTTTAAAAGATTTCCAAGACTCTTTTGTAGAAATTTTGTGGCATCTTGATCCACTTGATTGTTGCTTGCTTAATTGTACTCTTGGTAATGCTACTGTAGCATTTATTCTTCCATAATGTTAGCTACTATAACGGAGGTTTCAGGATGCAGTCCTTGCAGGGCTGCTTGACTCGGCATTGTAATGTTACTCTACAACATGCTAGTGAGCTAGCTCCTCGCATTTAACCCTAAAAGGTGTTCAGCTGAGGATTCAGTTGTTCTGCTTTTTTAACTTGCTGTCATTCTGTATCTCCTTAAGTATCATTTGAATGAAATGCTTATGTGATCTCCCTGTGGTTTACAACCCACTGATATTTGGAAGGATATCATGAATCCAGAGGTTAGAAGAAAAGTGTACAGCCACACTGGTTTGTGGTCAAAGATGGCAAAAAATGCATTATAGCTACAGTGAACTGATGGCATTCAGATGCACATTTATTCCAGAAGTGACCTTTACTTTTCAATAGTGAAATAGAAGGAATCTAGGGCATTCGCCTATGACCCCAGCCTTCTAAGTAATAGCCCTGTCTTTAGGCATTGCTAACTATCCAGCTGTCTTCAACCCCCTGTCCTTGGGGGACAATGGCAACCCCATTTTGTTTGTTCCTTGCTGCAGTGTCCCAGGAAAAAGTCAGCCTTTGCAGTTCTTTTTATCTGTTATGAGGCAAAGGGTGTTAAGAGCTTGAAAGCAGGGGAGAACTGTTCTCTTAGAACTTTATCTTCAATGGCAATCTGATTTCTGCTTCCCATTTGTTTTTTAATCTGCTGTGACTTCTCCATTTCACACTACTTAGAATTTCAGAGAGAATGACTACTTGTCATTTAAATACATCTGGTTGTTCCTCTTGCATTTTGGTAATTTATTTTCACTGTCAGAGTAAGGCATGGACTGCTGCATATGAGTGTAGTTTTTTTTCAGATGTAAAAGTAATGAAATAGTTCTACTATGTGTAAGGCATTCTTAGCATTTGCTTTTGTTGGTGAATTGTTTAGATGGGTTCTGACCTGATTAAGACATGGTATGTAATCTGTTGTTCCACCTAAAGAAATACATTTATGCATGAATTATATATATGTATACATATCCATTTAACTCAGAAGACATTAAAATCCTTTTAGAATGAAAGGTAAAAAATGTCAAAATAAATTGTGTTATTCATTTCACATCAGTACCTGATAGAAGCAAATACAGAGTTCAATTCTGTTGGAAATACACAAAAACAATAGCTTTAAAATCAGTCTTTTTGTAAAGAAAAATTTAATATTTTCACTTATTGGAGACTCATTAAGCTGAGAAAAGTACAAAGTCAAAATTCTTTTGGAGTATGATCTGAGCAATTGATTTTCATTTTTCACTGAAAATCATTGCTTTTTGCTTGAAGCTATAAGTGATCGAGTTGTGAACATGTAAAATGAGAGTCAAAGTTCAAGATTAATATTGTTTATATTCTTGTCCATGTGAGTGAAAATTGAAAAACCTTTTCTTTTTAATCCAAACTTTTATTCCCACTTTATTTACTATTGTGATGTGATAAACCTGCTATAATGCTTGGTATCATCATTACCATGAAAGGTAGCCTTTTGTTTCTTTCATACCACAGAAGGAATATGTAAGGGACATTTTTATGGGTCAGAATATATATTTTGTTTTAGAATAAAAACTGATATTTCATCTGGATAGGACATGTATCCTGTGTTTCATGTTCTATCAGCACATGAAATCTTCAAACTACTCTATGAAACAGAACTTGGAAAGGCAGTCAGTATACATCTGGCTGAGTAAAAACTACTGGCCTATTATATTATTAGTAGTACCGCATACTAATATGTTTGAAATTAAACAAACCTCCAGATTCTTGACATCAACATAAAATTGCCTTTGAGAAATGATATCAAAGAAGATTTTTGATATAAATGCTATAATGCTTATACCACCTCTATTAATGACTATGCAAATGTATTCCACAACAACAACAATAACAGCCCTAGCTTTACCAAGAAAAAACATTATTTCCAGCTTTACTTTTTATATGCCTGTAAATCTTTTCAAGTGTCCATATTATACCAACACACAAAAAGTCTGGACATCATATTTTTTGCTAGTACAAATACAGGCATGCAACAATCCTCTGATTTTACTGGAGTTGCATCACTTTACAGAGAGAGATATTTTAATTCAGAGTTTCATAGAAAAAAAAATGAGCTTCAATGCTGTAGTAAACCTGGCAACAAATCAAATAGAACCTATCTACATTTTTGTAGTTCAGAGAAAAGTACACCTGGTTTCTATAATATTTGATAACATCTAACTTGAAACCAGCTAACAATGTCCATTCTCTGTGAAATTCTAACAGCTGATTTTGTTTAATCTTAAACAGAAATAAATACCTTTTTTTAAACAAAAAATGTGAAGAAAGAGAAAATTATCTTGTATTCAGATATTTTTTATAATGTACAGCTATTTAGTTGGATACAGTTAAACACCCTTTCGGTCTGTATCATTCTGATTTAATGTTACTTTTGTGGTTTTTTTTCCCAATATATTCATAATATATATTAAATATGTCCCAACGGTGTATTTTATGTTAAAATCAGTAAACCTCCCTAATACATAAGTTTAAAATAAGAGGCTGTTGTTTCTTCTTTTTCTTTCTATGTTGATGAAGTAAAATGTTGTCTCATAACTTTATGACACTTGTCAAAATTGACTAAAAGCTTTTAAATTAATACAAAACTGTATTTTTAAAACTGTCATGCTGAAAATTTTTCATCTAGTTTTAGTTTTTTCTGCCAAGAGCTGTTGCCTTTCCAACAGTCCAGAACTCTCAGGCTGTTTTGCCCAAGATGTAATTACAAAATGTTCTTAAGGACTTTTAAACCCTGTTTAACTTTTTAAAAAATCTGTTTACTTACCTAGATCACAGTTATTGATTCTAAAATAAAGTATCAAAACTGCAATTTTGAGAAAAATTATTAAGACTGATAGGCTCTAATTTAAATTGGTCTTCTGTCTTCGCAAAATCAATGTAGTTTAATAAGGTCTATGCAAACATGTTAGATATTACAATTAAAATAATTAAAATAATTATCTCTATTTTGTTGGGGGAAAAAAAAAGCTCAGATATTTTTTATAAAGTTAGAGTGAGCTTATAGTAACAATGTGTATGATGAAAACAATGTTTTGAAAGATGGTGCACACTTTTGGACCAGGAATTGCTCTCTCAGACATCAGTGCTTTGAACACAGAGGCCAATATTGAAGGAATCTAAAAAACACGCACACTACTCTGGCATGAATTTATTGTCAGAGAGGTAGGGTAGGTATAGCTAGGCATAGGGAGATCTAACCTCTTCAGTTCTGGGGACTAAACATCTTCATGTATTGTGGAGCACATATTACCCTGCTCAGTATGGTATGGTCATGTTATGGTAGCCCAGTTGCACAGCTATATACCTTCCCTTTTTCTCATCCTGTTTTTCCAGCCCTGAATCTTTTAAACATTGCAGTTGCTGCTTTGGAACACTGCACAGAAAGCTTGCACTACTGCTGCCTGTATAAGTTCTGTGCTGATCATTTGCAACTCTTTGCCAGGGGCAGATGTAATCAGAAATCAGTAGAACAGAAAAAAAAGGAAAATTTATGCTATGAACTTTGGCATTATACCAGACAGTAATGCAAACAATGTACAAATTTATACTCTTTTTAAAGAGAAAAAAGTTCTGTTTCTAGTGGTTGTTTGGGGTTTTTTTGTGTTGTGGTTTGGTTTGTTTTTTTTTTTTTTTTTTTTGGTCAGCTTTTGTTTTGTTTTGTTTTTTCTGTGAGTTTGGTATTACAAAACCATCAGCAGTGTCACCCTTCCACCCTTCACCTCACTCTCATAGTAAGACACGACTTTCTGCTATGAGAGACGAGTATAGATTATGTAGGGATTCTTGGTAACTAGCCACCTGACCTAAGCAGTAACATTAACTGAATGGTATTTCTGATGGAGGAAGGGGAGCTATTGTTTACAGGTAGGAAAGGTATTGAGGGCAGGGAGGAAAGATGGGAGAGGCATGTTATTTCACTGGCATGCCTCTTTAGTATCTGTGTGTGGACCTTTACCTTCTTAGCAAGTACAGGAAGACATACCAAGAATTTCAGAGGATAGGGAGAACCCATTAAAACTTACACAATACAGTTTCAACTTCCCTTAGCTTGTTCCTTCATCTTATGTGTACATCTTAGACACGAGAATGTCAAGGAAGGAAGGATGGGCTTTGTGGATAGTTAAAAGTTGCAGGTCCTCCACAGAGACATGGTAAGCTGATGTCGTTTAGCTGAGGAAAGAGACATGGGAGGCCCAAAAATAATAAAGGTAGATTAGTGTCAGATATATTACTGCCAATATTAATATCATTTATTCAACTTCTGGCTGTTGAATTCTTGCCCCTTCCTAGAAGGGAGCTGAGGCCAATTTCGTGCTTCTGACTGATGAAAGTCTAGCTTACCTGACTGGTGAGATTTGTGCTGGTCTCAATGGAAAATTAATCTATTTTTGTTCCTTTTGGGAAAGGTAGCTCCTAGTGTAAGACTTCTGAGATGCAGTTCACAATTAAAGTCCAGATTAATATTTGAAAGGGCATACTGACTGGGCTCCATGTGCTAGGAATGAATTAGAGTCCCTTTTACCACAGGAGCTGACTCAGCCTTCATCTGATCCATGAGTGGTCCCATGAAGAGGACTATCTGTAACGATGTTACATGATGCAGTAGCATGTATGACACCCTTCACAGTGCTAAGCAGAAGGTAGTTTCTCCCACATCAGTGAATACAGGCCTGTAAATGCAATACTCTTGCAATTCTGGTGCCCCAGAGTGGCTTATCTGCAGCACTTGAGTCTGTATTGAGATTTTTGTATGTAACTTCTAGGATCATGAAGATTTGCTATTTATACCCTTCTAAATCTGATTTGGGCCTTGACTGGCTGAGTTGAGGGATACAGGATATCTTTTAGATACCCTCTAAATACAAGGATTTATCATATTGGGTAGGATATCAAGCTGGATAGATCAATAGCTAGGTCTGGTGATGTATGATTCATACCATCAAGTGCTAAAGTGGAAATTAAGACAATTTCAGATTAGAGCAGTGTGACAGTCTGATGAAACCACAGTTAATGTCTTAACCATCCAGTAAAGAAATTTGGTAAAGGAAATGGTTTCTATGGAAACACCAGGGCTGTGCAGGTAATGACAGGGAGGCACGGCAAGAGGAGGGAGTACTGCAGAGGTGGGACCACACTTTCCTGAGGCTGAACTTCCCTATCTTGAGTGACTCTATGAAGAGCCAATAGAGAGACCATTTTTATGAGCATGTAAAGGTCAAACAACAGTGAAACCTGAAGGGAGGGGGGAGCAACTCCCCAACAACGCCCAAGCCCACCAACTCATTTCCAGAAGAATCTGAAAGCATAAACTGGGCGTGATGCCTAATTAGCCTAATGAGCCCAAGTACCCACCCAGAGGAGGGGCAAGGAATTATAAAAGGACACAAGTCAAAGCCCCAGGTGGCTGTGCCCCACCAGTACTGGACCCCTGGACTGGCTGGACTAACAATGGAATGAGGACTGGTGAAATTTTGCTTTCTGTCTTTCTCTCTCTCTCTTCTCCTCTTTCCCCTTGTCTCTCCCATTTTTATTCTGTATGCCCTCATATAAGGCAAAGCTTTTTAGGGCATGTTTAAGGCTTAGTGGCGTATGCTATAAGACCTGCCACTAGTCAGTGTAAATTTATTTCCTGTTGTAGAGGATGCAAAGGTTACTGACAAAGTTTCATGCCAATTATCTGTTGTGAGTGAATAAAAATTGAGTTATGTCAATTGAAGAATCCTTGGTGTCATTTCACCTTAATCTTGACCTGGGAATTAGCAAATCTGAGTCATCATCCTGAGAAATTGGGATGTGACAAGAAGGGCTGAGAAAACCAGTAACTTTCAAGGTATTTAGAGGAGTCATTGAAGATATGAGCATATTATTTTGAGCTTTGTGTTATGAACAGTTAAAATGAATTCTGTGACCAAAGGCAGTAAAATAAGATGTTGCCAATTTAAAAATTAAGATGCAAAAAGTAATGACTTGGGATTTTTTTTAACTGTAGTTGATATAATATTCTAACTTATTTGACAAAATAATTTCTGTCATAATTACTTTATTTTTTTAA
This sequence comes from Athene noctua, assembly GCF_965140245.1. NCBI lineage: Eukaryota > Metazoa > Chordata > Aves > Strigiformes > Strigidae > Athene > Athene noctua. Next base: position 87,605,237 of record NC_134038.1, read on the forward strand.
TCTATTAAATTTTAGTTAACCTATTACATTTTAAATCTATCATCTCCTCTGCTGTTTCATACCTATAAACTACTTCTATGCCAGAAGAAGCCTCTATGTTCTTTAAAATAAGCATTTAGTTTGGTAATGCAGTAGGTACACTAATTAATATAATCAAAACCATAAGCCATTACTGCAAGCTTGAAATGGACAATTTAATGGACTGAATTTTATTCAGTTTCTAATGAAAGTTGACCCCTTTGGTTAATCAGAATGCATAGTAATTCAGCACTGTCTAAGTCTTGTATAAAATTCTTTACCTGAAGCTGGGAAATAGACTGTGGTTAAAAGAGGAGGGGAGAGGAAAGCAATAAAAGAGACTTCATAATAATAAAAAAGTCCTCATAAAAGTCTGCCATATAAATTTACTCAGTTAGCTATGTGATACTGTTCAATATGCTCTAGAGAGAAAACTGGTTTTGAAGAATAAGGAAATCCAAAATTACAAAGACGTGTGGTATTTTAATATAAGTGCTGCTAATCATTAGTTCCTGGCCTATTAGATCCAATATAATTCTTCCAGTTAGACTTCAACAAAACAACTATTAATTAAGCAAAGTGCCCTAACAGTACTTCACATTCAAGGCGTAATTTTGTGCCAAAGGTATAACAGGTGACATAAACATGAAGGATTCAGTAATGATTTTTAAATTGACTAGATTTAGTCAATTCTCATTTTGATTGTCAGATCTACTGAATGTTAAGAGAAGTCATGACAATCTTGCATTTGTAGAAGCAGTGACATAAAGAAGTCTAGAAAGTGCTAGAAAGAAGTATCTTAAGAGGTAATCTTAAAATCGTAGGAACTTGACTCCAAAATCATAAGATAGAAAAAATAATGAAGAGACTGAATCTGTGCTCCATCGAGGTGAACAAAATGTTACCAAAGATCTGTGTTTACACAAGATTGCTTAGAGGGCTGATCTTAATTCCCTTTACTACTTATGTACCATTATTTAACTCTGGATTATATCAGTTTAGCATCTTTTATTTTTTCTCTCAACTGTGTGGGAAATTGGGAATGATTGTTTCCAAGGTTTCTGGTTTTTATTTTAACTTAAAGTATAATTCTTTGATGGCTTTAAGAAAATGTAGGGGCAAAAATAGCCTAGTGGCAAACGTTTTCTATTCTCAGATAAGAAAAGAAATTAAAATAAAGGCAGTTCTTTACTTCCTGATCACAGTAAGAAAGTCTGTGCTTTAAGAACAGTGCAATTATACATGGGATAGATGTCTAATTTTATAAGTACAATCTTGGCTGATTTTATTTGTGAATAATGCCACTGGTACACTGGTTCATATGTGATCTGCACTTCAAATCCTTACTTTCCATGATTTTCATTAACAAAAGAGGTACTTAAAAAAAACCAAACCAAAACAAAAACACAACAAAACCCAACAACAAAAAACAACAACAAAAACAAAACACACAATTATACCTCATTTCAGGATTAAATGATCCATATTTCTAATGAACTTGATAAATGAAGATTATGACTGTGCCTATATGTAAAAAGAGTATGTATACAAAGAAAGTCACTGACAGCCTGTGAGTGCCCTGTAGCCATTTCTTAAATGTAACTAATTGTTTTGAAATATCTAATTATTGGTATTTTAAGAATATAAAACATTGTTAGAAGGGAAAATTCTCAGTGAAGTTTAATGCTACTACTTCTGAAATAATACACAGAATTTACCCATGCAATTGCAGTATTGAAAGAGTCCTGATGCCTCTTTAGTATTCTTTCTTGGGGATTTTCAGGTTCAAATTATATTTCATTCTTAATTTTAGGGGGGAGGACAGGGGATACAAATAAAGAACTGGCTCCTGATCTTCAGGGATTTACAATTTGGCCTACAAGTATCATTTACATTTCTGTGAGGTTTTTTCTCAATGAATAAAACTGTCTCAAAATTATTTACATTTACTGGAAATAAATTTAAATTCTAAAAACTACTGTTTTAAGGCTGTGCCATAAGCAGTAAATAGCCAGTGTATATAGAATTTCCAAATATTCTAGTCTTCAAATTCACTGGTATTGGAAGCAGGGGTCTAATAGGCTTAATCCATTTGACAACTGGATTTGCAAAGGCTGTTAAGACCATGACGTCAATAAAAATAAATTATTAAACAGGAGTCTATAGGAGTGTCACAATCAAATGCTTCCTCTTATATTTCAGATAATACTCATCACATTTGTACCAAAGAATTCTCCACACATCATGCTTTCTGGTTAATTTAATCTTGCAAGTGATTTCTACAGGGGAAAACAAAATACAAGAGGACAAAATCTCTCATTTATCCCACTGAAAAAGATACACCTTTGTTCATTTAATGGAGTTCACTGAAAGTAACTTTGTGTGAGAAGAGACAGATTTTGACCTCTTGCTTTCAGAAACTACGATTAGTCAGGCAAGAAAGCTGTTGGGTAGGAAAACACTCTCTGTTGGTTTGTGTAGAAACTTCAGAGAGCTTCAATAGCATCATATAGTTCCTGGAGGCTTATAACTAGCAAGTGATTTACAGTAATTGTCAGTTCCATCCTCCTGTCCTCTGTTTCATAAAGCTACTCATAATAATGGCTGTATAGACAAAAAATATATAAGCAGGAGTAGCAAGGATTATACTTTAGCATGGCTATTTTATATTAGCTTGCTTCAATGCCTTTGGATGAAGGAAAGCCTCCATTTTAATTTTTGTGTTTTAATATATTTTTTTCTTATAAATAGCATGCTTAGCAGGTGAATGCCATATATCATCTTTAAAATGCTTTTGGAATACACCCCTAGAATACAAGACCTGGCAAATAGCATTTCTCTAGGTAAAGGACTCTCCAACAAATTGATAGGTTCTCGGGACTCCAGCCTCCCTATTTCCCAGCCATATGAATCCAGCATTTGTTAGCCCTTCCACTTTGAGGGCCCGATTAAGATGACTCTGAAACAGTCTTTTATACAAAATTGAATGTAATTACTGGGGGGGAGAAACGCAAAACAATGCACAACACATTATCAATGAAAGCAAGTTGGCACAGCCAGACATCTTGCTACATATTTCCTTACATCAGCATACTTTCACTCTCTCTGGCTGTCTCATTCTCTACATACAAGTAGAGAAAACCAGTCTATTTGTTCTTACTCATGAGTCTTTTTTGCAGGTTTGGTATCAGCGTTTGCTAATCAGTACTCCAGGCATCCTTCCACTAACTACTCGGAGGCAGCTAGAGATAACCCAAACCAGAAATATTCTGATTATTTTCTAAGGAACCTGGTCAGTGTTTATTTAATTTAACACAGTATAATTCTTTAACAGTTTCCTTTCACTTAACTCCTAACAGTAATGAAGGATAAAATACTAAGGAATGTGGGGGCAGATGACAAAAATACACATATGTATTACATACATGTTTGAGACACACATTCAAATGTATTTTCCATTCTCCACAGCAAACAACGAAAGTACTTTTTTTTTTTCCAAAATAGGTGCATTTTTATCAACACTTGGTGAGATGAAGCAATCAGTGCATGAACCAGAAATGACAGCAATAATACAGTGACAGAAATTGCATTTTAAGGAAATGGATATGTTTTCACAAATCTGCAAGGCAAAATAGACCCTCATGCTCTCACTTAAGCAATGCAAAGTGAAGGGGAACAAAGCCATGTTCTTAAAAGAAAATAGCTCAATACTAACCTAGTTTGCTACTTTGTTAATTTAAGTGTGTCACTTCATATCTCCTTGTCTCACTTTTCTTATATGTATATAGGGATGATGAACTACTGAATCCATTCAGACTAGTCTGAAATAAAAATGTAAATTATTTTTTCAGGAAAGCCTTTTCCTTCCTGAACTTTCTTTATATAAGAAAGAACTGTTACCCCAGTGAATTAAAACAGAATTAAATTCTGTTACTATATGAATGCAATAAGAATGCTATCATTAAGACCAGTTGGTCTAAATATCTATCTACCATCTTCCATCTACTCAGATGGAAAATGCACTCTGAAATATAGATTTTTTTAAAATATGAATCAATATTATTAGTCAATACAACAGTAAAACATGCTTAAAGAATTCTGTAAAAGCTGTGAATCAAAAATAAATGAATTTACCGTGCAAACTGAAGGAAGTCAATATACAGACTGAGTGGCTGTGTTAGCTCTAGAGAACCTATATTGTTTCCTTGCACCGTGCTCATATCATGACTCAGTAAGAAGTCAAACCTGTTCCTCAGCTCTGCCACACAAAATAGGAATTTAGGGTTTTTCTAAATTTTGAATTTTTCCAGAATGTGAAGTTTGCTGTGGGCTAAGTTTTGGTCTCTGATACAAGTTTAAAATCCTAAACAGCAGCACTAAAATCAAGACAGGTATATCTAGAACTGGAAACTGTGAGTTATAGTCACCAGTGAGTTTTGCATTCAGATTCTTCATTATTGTAACACCATGCTTTCTTCTAGTGTTGTTGACATAAGTTCTTATACTGATACCTCTTTTCCTGGCTCAATTTACTATATTCTGCCTTTGTGAGAGGATTTTATTTGCTTGTCTGTTTTTGCTTTGCATTGCCAGAGACACTCATAGAAAAAGACTGTGGGGACCTTTTCTAACACATTTATCTTGAAAATGATTGAAATATCTAGCAGAATACTCACCAGTATAAAACAAATGGATGTACTATGAGAGAAAGAACTATTGTATATTCTGTGTCAGCTCATCACATCAAGCGGTTCTACATATCCCAAATGATGACTGCCTGGTGTTTTTTAAGTGTACATCAACTTATTTTACAAAAATGTATCATGAGAACGTAATTGGATCTAAATTTATTTTGCAACTAGCATATTTTTTCTTCATGAGGTGAGGGCAGGGGAAATTCTCAGAAAGTGTACTGTGAAATATCTCAATTGCAGCTGAAATACTTATGAAGACACATAAATAAAGCATATTGGTTCTGCTATGCTACTATTTAAAGGAAAAAAATTACTGGTGATCTCCAAGGACTAGATTATGTTTCATGTATTAAGCCTGTTGTTTAATTACTCTATTTAATTAGGGTCCTTTTTTTTTTATTCTGTAGTCCCAAATAACTTCTATTTAAAATAGACTTTAAATATATTTATTAGATTAAAATAAGTTTCTGAGGCAATCTCAAAGGAATGATTGTCAAACATCACAGCTAATGTTGAAGAGGTGAGATTAGCAATTTTTAAAGAAAATGTCAGCTGAAAACTACCCATAGTTTTGTATTCATCTGATGTACATAAATTCCACATTTCTTCCAAAAAACTTTGAAGGACTCACAATTGCACAAACATGCTGAAAACTGATCTGCAAAAATGTCAAAAATTTTGAACAAAAAAAGAACTTAGACCTTTTATAAATTTTGAGTTTTTTCCTTTTCTCTTTGATTTTGAGTTGAATTCGTGACTTCTTCATGGTGAGTATATGCTACTGTCATCATATTTAATGATCAGCAGGTAGAGAAAATATAATATTGAATTATGTTCTGATGTGTCAAGGGGCCTTTTTGAATGTCCTGTTCTGCATTTTATGTGAATTTAATTAAATGAGAGGGTTTTTTTGGTGGTGGGGATGGTGGTGGTGGTTTTTTTAACCACTGTATTCCAATAACTGCAGTTGATACATACATTTAAATTTCTCTTCAGAATACTGAAGGAGCAAACCACTAATTCTTTGAGATTTGCATGGAAATTATGCATTGATAGAGCATAGATCACTCATTAATAGAATCCACACTTTACATTACTTTAAAAATAAGCTGACTTTAACTCTGATAAGCTGTCTTTCAGTGTGCTTTCTGAAAATAGAGAGGTTTCTTGGTTTGATAATGTTTGAGAAAGGGTTTTTTAAAAAAAAGATAAAAAAATGAAGTTACTAAAATTAATGGCAAAATATTCATGCTTTAGAGAGACATTGTTCTCAGAATATTAATATGTAAACTTTATTAAATGATGATTTTTAAGTACATAATGGTATTGTGCATCTAACTGAAAAATTGTTTGAGTTCAGATTAAAAGCAATATGGGCTTGAACATGGAGCTAATAGATCATTTTGCACAACATTAAACCTCTTAAAACTTGCAAGAATACTTGATGTTATGGCATTTATTAAGAACTTCAGCCTAAACAATTTATTAATCTGTGTATATCACTAGCTGATCATGATAAATGTACTTTTGAGACATTTGCTTGGATTTAAAAATTTAAAAAAATAATAATAATAAAAAAATTCTACAGAGTATCCCAAACCCTGAGGGTATTGATATGGGGGAAATTGCTCCAAATTTATGGTAGCCATTTTCTTTTAAAAATCAGCAACTTATATGAAAATATTTATTTTGAAGGGCAAATAAATCCTACCTGTGTGCATTGTTATACTGGCAGTGATTTATTGTCTTGTATTATCCTTAAATCATAGATAGGTTTAGGAATGACCTGTTCGGTCATCTGACCCATCTTTATATAACAGTAGGATTGCACAAAATTTTTTTTTTTTTATAGGTTCTCCCAATATTTCTCTCTGTGGTATGGCTTGAATGTTTTCGGTGATAATAGCTGTTCTGGCAGGTTATTCCACTATTTAATTGACCCTACCGCTATATGGTGCTTTTTTTACATTTTGGCCTCCATGTTCTTAATTTTAGGCCATTATTTTTTTTTCATTTTATGATGTTTTCATTTTACAATGACAAATTAAACCAAAACTGCTTTCTTTCTTTTTGTTAATTCCTGGAAGGTACTTATAGATATTTATTTTATCACCTCTTGCTGATCTTCTCTCTAGGCTGTACAAGTTCAGTGCTCTTAACCTCTTCATAGGTCGTTTTCTAAACCTTTCATTGCACTTTCATTGCTTTTGTCTCTACCATAACAATGTCATTTTTTTACAGCATAGAGACCAGAATTACAGTGCTCCAAAACCACCTTCAGCAATTTTGTGATATTTATATAAAGAAAAAATAATTTCCAATTACTGACATGCATTAAGATAAAATTTTAATCAATTTAAAAAGTGTTAGGAAGTGACCAATTCAAGATTTGCTGAAGGCCTATGTATCTTGTCACCTTATTTTTAATAAGATAGAAATTAAAGCAATGGAGAACACATGTCTTGGTTTCAACAGGATTTCACTATCTTAACTCTCGTTGAAGTTGCTGATCTATAATCTGAGTGGTTTGATTGTGGACTTTTAACAAAAGCTAGTAAAAATCAGTAAGAAAAAGCTTTTTGTCACAATGTAGTTCCTCTGATACAGCTTATCTTTTCTCCTTCATAACTAAACACCTAAACCTCCTTACTCATTATGACATGTGAGGCCTTTGCATAAAAACCTACCCAACTTCCCTGTATGAAATCTGGATTATTATAACCACCTATTTATAACAAGCAAACAGCCAGTAACAGTGGTTTTATTGCTCTTTAGACTTGCTGATATAAATCTGTACGTGGCTGCTTTTTCATGTACGTGTTATATAATACAGGAACATAGATGCACTTTTTTTTTTTTTTTAGTGTTGTTTTTTTTAAAAAAAACACTATTTGTTGGGTAATGTAAGGGACTGAAATTAAAGTACTACATCCTGCTGGTTAATTTGAATTGGTTTTTTATTCAGTCTTCTTACATGACACATCTCTGAACTCTATCAAAATGAATCATGTTTAATACCAAATGAGCCCTTTTCTGACAAGATGCTTTTCAGCTGGGTGCCTCCCAGCATATATTGATACACAGGGTTGTTCATCCCCAGGTACAAAACTTTGCACTTCTTGTTGAACTTCATGAGGTTCCCGCTGTGCCATTTCTCCAGTCTGTTGAGGTCCCTCTGGATGGCAGTACAACCCTCTGGCATATCAGTCACTCCTTCTAGTTTTGCATCATCTGGAAACTCACTGAGGCTGCACTCAGCCCCATCATCCAGATCATTAATGAAGATGTTAAACAGAACTGGATCCAGTATAGACCCCTGCAGGGCACCGCTAGTTATTGGCCTCCAGCTAGATTTTGTGCCACTGATCGCCACCCTCTGGTCCTGGCTATTCAGCCAGTTTTCAAACAACCTCACCCTAATGTAGGACTCCTGTGAACAGAGATCTGAAATACAGTGTTGGATCTCTGTCTAGAACTTCTTGCTGAGAAACCTAAATATGTTGACTCCTTAATAGCAGGTAGTTTTACCATCTGAAAGCATTACATTATTCAGTTGAAATTTCTCCTTTTCTGTTAAGGCTATTTAGTTAGGTAATGAGTAATTTTGGATTTGAAGTTCATTGCATGAAATCACAGTTTCCAACATGACGAAATTCAGGAAAAGACATCTTGAAATAGGACTCAAAACTTCAACAATGTTTCTCCCTGGTTACTTTTACACTCTAGGTCTCCTTCAATCTTTGCATCTCAGTGTAATGTCCCACTAATACTTTTTACTTTTGACCACAGAGATGCTCACTCTTTGTCATATTTTTCCCCATACTCACCCTATTTTCATCTCTCTGACAATCTCTCCTGTTATTGCTAGTCCTTTCCATTTCCTTCCACTCCCTCAATGAGTTTTTCTGTCTTTATTGTCACTGTTTGCATCTTAATCTTTTTGCATATGCTTAATCAATCCTTTTTCTATTATTAGGTCTTAGTCCTCTCTAAGGTGCTTAGTCCTAACACCACTATCACAGACTATTTTGATGAGATTTTTCATGGGTAATTGAACTGTCCAGAGAAGGATTTAAATTCTCACTTGCCCTGCTTTCTGTGTAGTCATTCATACTAATGCAAGGAGGTTTTCCACTGTTACCTGACTAACATGGAAAACTTTTGTGGTACTTTGCGTTATCCATTCTATATTCATAAGATGTGAGCAACAGTAATTTGTGGGAAAAAAAAAGAAAAAAAAAAATCTGTTGCTTCTCCTGTCTCCAGCAATTCAAAATTGTTGAATAAACCCCCAAATTTATAATGAATATAACATTAAACCTCATTTGTAAGAGAAAAATAATCGGCATTGAGCCTTAATTGTTTATGTCTTTAAAGCAAAAAGTGCGGTGTATTAAGTTTGTGGTGTTATTTATAAAGTGCTATGCACTCACTTTTGTGGAAAAAAAAAATCAAATAATCAGATAAAGCTGGTTACAAAATCATTGTAATAAAGTGTTAGTGCAAACACAACTTAGAATAATTGATAGAAATATATATTATTTTTAAACTGAAAGCCTTATATCATCTGCTTAAACAGAATACATTACCTTCAAATCTGCCAATCTAAAAAAATTCTTTTTCATGAAAATATTTTTCTGTAACATTGCATATGTTGAAATTCCAAGTTTCTGTACAAAAAAAGTTAAGAAATTAACTGGAAGCAAAGTCTAGTAAGAACCACATATGCAGAAATTCACGTCACTGAATTGATTCTGTATTGCAAGATACTCTGAGAAATAAAATGTAGTATCTAATTGATCTATACTTCCTGAAATCTTCTAAATGTAAATCTTCTAAATGTAGAGAATAAGCCTGGAAATATATCCTTTCAAAGTTGTTCTGATATCTCCCATTGACTGCTGTCTGGATGGTGTTTTTGAACATTCTCTGAATTTCTATATGGACATAAAAATATCATATAGCCTTAGACAGTGTGAAAAATTAGCTGTTCATACCCTTTCTATTCTTCAGTATACAATTTCACAAGCAAATGTAAGTCTCGGTGATAGTAATGACTGTCTCCCTTAACCCTAACCCCTCCTACCATCTAGGAAAAATTGAATGTATTTTAGAAGATCTTTGCAAAGCTCACTGTAACACAAAATCCATGTAGTAGAGGCTAAAAGCTCATATGGCCTATATGTAATGAAGGACAGTTCTGCGCTACCTTTAATGAAGACTGTTTTTGACATAGTGAAAGAAGAGACTCAGGCTGTGGCTGAAGAGACAGATAGTGCATGTATATGGTATCAGGAAGATCTATTTATAACACCTAATAAAGACAGTACTTCTAATACTCTCTGACATTTTTTTTATGTATTCAGTTCCCTCTAACTACATCTTTATGCAGTTAGCAACATAACATTTGTGTTACTAAGTATTGTGTACTGCGGGTGAGGGAAAGGGATAAACAAATATTCTCTGTTTTAATAGGTAACTTCTGATAAGCTTTCTGGAAGCCTGAGATGCAAAATTCAGGATGTATATATGTTATGTTCCCCTTGTAATTATTACAATTGCAATTGCTGATCCAATAATTGAACATGAAAATGATTGATTATGTGTCCAAGTGCAGATTTGCTTCCTCTGTAAGTCAGCTTGCCCAATACCACTAATTAACTTCATAGGCCACTGCATACGAACTGGCTGCAAAATGCTGTAATTTTTATTTAGTCACAGTTTGCATGAAGTATAAATACCAGAGACAAAGGCCTGAGGGTGATTACCTAAGATATCAGTAAGTTCAGAAGTTTTGAAATATTTGGAATGTTCTGTATGGTCATTTTCATGAGGCCAAGCTAAATTCAATAAGTAACCTCTGCATGAGGTTATTCACATTTGTTAGATTTTTAACCAGTTGGCAACGTGTAGATTACCCAAAACAGGTTCAAGACAATATAGCATTGGACATATAGGTACCTTTAAATGATTTGATGTTGTGACCATTTTGGAAAAGTGTAACTGATGTGTCCATAGTGTGAATCTGAGAAAGGTAAAATTTCTGCTATGTCTCCAAGGGGAATATTATTTTACTTTAAAGTAAAGATTTTTTCTTTGAGCTGAACAAGGACTCTGTCATGGAACTGAGATTTATGTATTTCTCTTCCTTTTTTTTTTTTTTGCAGTGCAGAACGTAGTAAAAAAATAATCAAAAAGATTTTTTTAAAAAGTCATTGAACTTGTGTAATCAAAGGAGTTCATTTTTGAAATTCTTTTTTATTTTCTTCCTTTTCTCTCACCACTCACACCTCTTTCTTTTACTCACCAAGTTTTGAGACTGAAACAACATTAACACTTATATAAACTTATCTCACTTTCCTCTCTGGCATTTAAGGAAAACTCCAAAGAGGATTTTCAGTCATTTTCATTAAGTATACATTATAATTCTTTGTCTGAAATCCATATAACGTTTAGAAGCCAGGTCTCCCTGATATATAATTTTTTGATTCCTTATCAGCTCTTTTCATTCTACCAGATCACAGGACTGTAAGAGACTTCCAGAGTCATCAAATTCAGTATTGTGCTATCACAGGAAACAACATTGTACTAACCCTTTTATGAGTCATTGAGCTGGATCTTAAAATTAACTAGGTGGGATTTGGGGAGATTTCTATGCCTTTTTTTTTTTTTTTTTTCTTTCTTTTTTCCCCCCAGTTAAGATACAGCAGTAGGATCTGTTTCAGTTTGACAACGATCTGTTAAATGTTACAGATTTGTGATTTTGACCTAAAATGCTAGTCTAGCCAACAAAAACGATGCCAGAATATTTCTGTGTAACTAAATTGCAGTTTTGTATGGTTAAAGAAGATACAAAATAAAACCTCTGTGTGAATAATATAGCTGTAGCAGGTAGCTTAGGACTGATGGTACTGTAACTGTGGCAACACTAAGTTTACTAGTAAAAAATCCATGTTGCAATCAATCCCCCTTTTTTCAAAATTATTTGGTTGATTGTATATGCCAGGTGCTGCAGCTTTCAGTAGATTTTATATAGCTATTGTAAGAGTGGAAGTATTTTTGCCCATTATACATCTGAATAACAATCAGACAGAATCTGGTATTAATTTTATTAAATAATAATGGTATTCTGGAAATTGAGCATTCGTTTTACAAGCTCATGTTGAGTAACATTTAATGCACAAAATGCACCCAAAGCCAACAGGATTTTTTTTGTGGTATCAGAAACTACGTAACAGAAACAAAAGTGGCAAATCATGTCCATTAACCAAAGCACTCAGGAGAGCATCAGTATTTGCTCTGTTTGTGGCATCTTTTCCTACCTTTCTACCATAAAATATGGCTTCCTTGCCAATGGCTGCTTTGAGTTCAACTTCATTTAAGTCAAACCACAGTAGTTGTGATTCTCCTGTGTACTAGCAGTGTATTTATCCTCTATTTTCTCCTTCTTGCTTAGAAAAAACCACAATCTCAAATGAGGTGTGAAGACCTTCTAAAAATATGGGAAAATAATAATGGAAGTGAAAATCACAGTATTCTAGATGAGAAGACAGATATGTCTGATAGGAGTCTGTGTCAGCCAGAGCATGGAGTTGGATTTGCCTAGGCTTGTGTATTCCTCAAAGTAGATATTTTAAAAAGATTTTTAGACAAAAGCCAGTTTTTAGCAGAATGTAAACAAGACAACTCAACTTTTAAAGACTAGAAAACTCAGTCACTGGGTCAGAGAGACTAGGAATATAAACAGTTTATGTGAGAAAATCTACCCTTTCTCCTGAAACCTTGCAGGAATGTTTCAGTATGCTCAGTATCTTTCGAGGTTACAAGTCTTACACTGCTCCTTTTAGTTTCTCCATAGCTTCAGTCTCCTTTGAGACCTAGCTGCCTATTCCCTCCTCCTCAGTGTCTCACGATGACAGTCCCTTCTGTGCTTCATCTTTCAAGTCTGTGTCCCAAGGGAAGAACCACTTTCTTCTCCTTATAGAGGGTTTTATATGACCCATTCCTTGTAGAAGGTTGAATTTATAAAACAAATATATAGAAACTGCTTCTAAGAAAATATGGATCCTGTCCATTTTGGCAGCCAATAAGAAATAGAGAATTTCCTCTTCTTACGACATCGGTGCTTAGCCTTTTTGTCTGCACCTATGCAGGGATTATCTGCTCTGTCAGTTATACAAGTAAGTGAGCATTAGAATTTCTATTAGAATCATATAGAGATGAAAGGCAATGTTCCTATCTCCTTTGATGCAGTAATACAGCTGTAAGCATAATCACCTAAGTGGGGCAGAGCTGGGTTAAATTTTCTTTCTAAGAGAATTTTAGACTTCTTTCTTCTCCAAGGTGAATGCTCTGTCATAGTGCAAAGTTTTTGGTGGATCAGTACTATCACATAAAATTATTCTGTTTTCTAGGATATGAATAAATATTCATTAGGTCAAAGAATACTTGGGGAGAATCACATTTCATGGTTTAATTCTTGCCAAGTGCACAACCTCGAGGAGCCATCTGAATCCATGGTAATGCAATATAAAGCACTGCAATTGTCACTGTCACCTCCCACTCCATGGGAAAATGTTCTACATGTGTGATTAACAAGTTTTCTCTGAAAAATCCTCTGACTGTTTAGTATAAGAAGAATGCCCAGCAATCAACTAAGGCAGTTCTGGTCATGTTTTGAAACAGAGAGATTCCTGGGAACTTTTTGATAGGCAGTAGCATTTCCTATTGGTGGTTGAAAATTTCTGTTTAACAGAAGAATCTACAAAGACCGTTTGGTGATCTGTATCTTGCCTAGATATGGTTACCTGAATTATCATAACTTTTCCTATCAACCAGGGCTATGCTTGTGCAGTTTGTTTTGGGTGTTGTTTTTTGTTTTTTTTGGGGGGTTTTTTTCTTTAATTTTTTTTTCTCCTTCATGGAGCAAGTCTATAAAACCAAACTTAATCACTTCAAAACTAGTGCATGAGTGTTATGATTCTGGCTCCAGATATGGACATGGAAAGAAAAGTAACTTTGCCTTATCAAAAACTGTCTTATGTGATACAAAAAAAAAAAAAAAAAAAAAAATATCCCAAATGCTATAGTATTTAAGAAGGGTTAGACAGAAATGCATGCGTGGAACTTTCAGATCAGAGTTATTCTGTAATTTAAGAAAACCAAATACTGATAATCCTGCAAAAGAAATGTTTTAGCATAAATCTGTGATAAAATAGTGTATAATGGTCCTACTGGTATTAATACTGCTTCTGATTGGCATTGTTACTGCTTCTTCTGTCTTAATTTGTGTATTATTGCCACTCTAAGAAAAGGCCAAATGGGAAAAATTGTACTTCTTATGAGTCTTATCTCATGAACTAACCAGCTGTATGCAATTTAAGTGTATATTCCATGAAATTCAGATAAAATTATGGAACTAGCTATACTTCTGCAAAGGATAAAACTGGAAGCATTATGAACAACTCCTTCACAATACAGGTGTCCTTGTTTAAAAGTCCATGCCACTAATAAAATTTCAGATCAAGATCAGTATTTACCATGAATAACCTCCTATTTGTCTGTGAGATTTAGATTAAGAGGTAAGAAGTAAATGCTTTCTTGACCAAGATACTTTTGTTTGTTATGACATCTGCAATATGCTAACAAGTTATGTGCAAAGGAAAAAGCTCTTCATTATCTTAGACCAACCCTCATAAAAGCCAATAAAAGTAGTCCTTAGAAGCAGGCATATCTTCTAAGAAATAGCCCTAACCAATAAGAATGAAGTAATTTCTGGAACAGGCAGTATTATGATCACTACTAGCCTTTTGCTAGTATTATCTTCACTGTTCCTTGATCAGCTCTTGCTGTCAATAATCTCTGATAAAAATATTTCATCTTTTTTGGGGATCAGTATTGCAGTTGGCCACTATGTTTAAGCTGCTATATTGTTTTTCACTGGGCCAGTAAAAAAAAAAAAAAAAAAAAAAAAAAAGGAAAAAAAAAAGGAAAAAAAAAATTAATTCTTGGCAGTAAATAAACATAATCTGCTTTGGAAGATAACTACAAAAGAAAAGGAGAATTCTAGTTCTAGTTCCAGACAGTAACTGTATCCATACCCTCTGGGATTTCTGAGCTACAGATGTATAGTCTGTCTAGTATCCACACCTTCTATGTGCTTCAAAAGACAGCAGACTTAATAACAGTGGATGTCTTTCATCCAAGTAAATAAAAAAGGGATAATAAAAGATTCTTAAAACGTTTGTACGTTTTTAAACATAAAAAGCATGCTATTAATAATAGCTGCTGCTTTTTCCTATTTCCTGATTTTTCCTTCAATCAGTAATTCCTAGAATTAGTAACAAGAGCTCTCTGCTCAAGGTTTTCATAGATACACATATATTTTAGGATAGAAAATTACTATGCTTTGATTTGTTTGCACTTAAAGGAAAAGAACCAGAGAATATGTGGCTGGCATACTATAGTCTTGAGGAACAATTATCTAGTGTTGATCAAGGCTAGAATCTAGTTTAAGCCTTCTCAAAAGATTAGGGAAGGTAAAGAAGGCATGTGTGTTCTCAATTCAGTGGCAAGACCATGAAATTGAACAATACATAAATTACTAGGTTTCCATCAACTCAAAATCAAGTTTTTTCCATAGTTTTCACTGAAGTAAAATCTTGGTTTGAATCAAGACATACTTAATTTGCTTTAAAATCAAATCACCTCCATTTATAGGTGATTTTTAAGTCACAGAAAACGTAGAAGAAAACCCTGTGTTTTAAAGGAAGACTTGTCAATCCAAAGCTAAGAGAAAGTAGCTTCCCTTCACCCTCAAGTCTCCCATACCAATGGTTAGAGCAATTGTTTAGACCTCAGGAGACAGGTGAAAATCTAACTTCTTTGTAATTTAGAAGGATTTGAACCAAAACCTCCCTTCCACCGAAAAGAGAGTGCCTTATCCAGAGAGTCCCTTATTCAACAAGTGGTGTTTTGTCCACCCACCACTATGTTTTCTTTCACAAATAAGATATCTATCTGTGGCCAGTTGTCTGATGACAGCACTCTCTGTTCTTTGCCAAGTAGAAACCAAATGTTAGAGCCATTATGGCCAATTATCTTTGCTTCCTCTATGAATGTGTCACAGTCTTATCAATCCTTTCTAAGTTATACTTGTAGATAAATGAGCCAAGGAGATCTATTACAAATTATCCATGTTATTATGTTAGAATAAAAATTTTCTAACTTGGTCCTGTGCCCAGGGAGCCCAACACCCAGGAGTAGAGAAGATGTGCCCAAGACCTGATGCCTTCAATGCATCTGTGCATCGTGCATGCTCAGCACACAGCCCTCCTTTATCTGAGGACAGAGTAGACCTGTGATCCATGAGGTCTCTGAAGGTATGACACCCTGCTTCTCCATGCACACAGGTGTAATTTAATTGCCATACTGGAACATCCCAAATATAGTCCTACTGGAAATGATATGGCTAATTTTTCCTAGGTGTGTAGTACCTTATAATTTTATGTCGGTTTCTCACAAACAAGGAATGTCTCTGTCAGAAGCTGTGACTCTGCACTCACTTCTTCATGTAAAACCCCATTTGCTTTTTTCTTCTGGACTAACAGCCACTGTGGAGTCTTTTGGCATGCAGCTACTTTTGAGAATATTTTTAAAGGGTATTTTCTGCTATTTTTCATTCTTACGGTTTCAACTTCAGTATTATATCTTCTCTTTTTTTTTTTTTTTTTTGCTTGATCCTTATACTTTTCCAAATAAAGATGACATATAGTGAGAGGCAGTTCAGACAGATCTGTTTAGTTTCTGTGTTTGTACATTTCATCATGCAAAAACTGGATAGTGAAGAATGAAGGCTAAGCTGAGGTACTTCTCAAACTCTATGCCAGCCCCTCAAGAAACAGACTTCACCAATCTTTAGAAAGTCTTCAGAAATTTCTACTTTAATGGTTTAGAAAATTTACAAGCATTTATTGAAAAGGTTTAAATTCATTCATACATGTCTTCTGGTTATTGAAATGAGTTTGAATAAATTTGGGGGTTTCTTTTTATCATCTGCTCTTTTGGCTCTAAATAATCAGAATTACTGAAATTAATGATTGATAAACAAAACAAAAAAAAATGCTTCCAGTATCTCAAAGAAAGGAAATAATGTTTAAAGAAAAAGTAAAAGCATGGGATTAATCTAAAATGTATCACACAATTCATCACAGCAGCTTTTGTCTATCCTAATATCACACAGACAGTGGTGTTTGACTTAAAAACCATTGTCAATATTTTAGTGGATTTTTTATTCTTAGATGAACTTTACTGCAATTTTGAAATGCTTTAATAAATCACACAAAAGGAAAAATAGTTGTATTTATGCATAATGATCAAACTCCTCCAAACTCCTTCCCCTCCATGTGGTAAGTAGTCACCTGTAAGCTTACCCAGTTATAGTCATACAGCAAGCTGCAGGGATAGCAGTTTATCTAGCTAAAAATAATTACATGCAACTTCTAAAAAGAAAAGAAAACCAACATAACTATTGCTATGGCATACGCAAGGTTGTGGAAGTATTACAAATGGCTGAAAAATGCATTAATTGTATTGAATGCTGAATGTAAAACAAATGTGGTGCCACTGATCATCTGCAATTTGTTTTAACTGAGATCTGTTGATTCATAGCTTATTAGCATGCTATGTATGAAAAGAACTAGCTGGGTACATTTGTTTATTTGTCAGAAAAGCTTACACATGCACAGAGAAAATGGATAGGCTGTAAGAGCACCTGGTTGTTTTCTAAACAGAATAATTAAGAACCCATAGCCTCCCAAACAAATGTAAAGATTATCTTTGGGGCTATGTATCTTACACAAAATGTGGGTGGGGGGTTTTCTGCATTTTGATTTTATGGATGTAATCTACATTGAAAGCTGATGTTTTAGAAAGAAATACTATCAGGTTTTTAGAAATAAAGCATATCCTAATAGGATGGGACAGAATTAATAAGTATAACCTCATTTCTTATACTTGTGATTCTGTATTTTTGTAATCTTGATTACACATTCTTTGTCTCAGATTTAAATACATACCTCCTGGGGTTTTTTTGTGGAAGTATATTTATGCCTCTCTTCAATCATCACTGTCTGATTCTGAAGAGTGGACTTTCAGCTTTAGAGCATAAATCTCTTCCACTAGAGCTATACTGTTGTAATTATCACAGATGGCAACAGAAATAAGTGGTTATCTTTGTGAACCAGGTGCTTGAGAAAGATACATACCACAATACACCAGTGGATTACATATTTATGAGTAAACACATTTCACAGAGAACATACACAACTACTTGAATGAAGGAGTCCCTTTCTTGAAAGCACCGTTTCTAACTGATTGAGGTGAATTATGGATCCACCATGTTACTGAGTACAGCAGCATCTATCATACAGGGAAGAAGTTCTAGTTTATAAACGCAGTGAAATGTACAATGAACAAAAATTACCTGGGAAACGTGATCCTTAATTTTGGCCCTTTAATGCTGCAAGCTTTTAATTATTTTGTTGGCTTCGCTGGGTTATAGGTTCGTTCCCTTCATCCTATCTCCAGCCTGTTTACCTACAATAAAGCACATGGATAGATTCAGAGATGTTTGTAGTGACATAGCTTTTTCAGCAGGAGTTCTGTTTCTTTCTCTTGAAAAGAAGTACAGTCAGAAAAATAGACTACATATGTTCTTAGATGCATGTGAAATACCCTTAATATTTCCCTTCTATCATTCTTTAACTCTTGCCAGACAGAGAGCAATAAATATAGTTTCAGAGAACAAATTTCACAAAAGGTATTTCCCAAGCAACATGACTACATTAACAAAACTCATATGCCTGTTCCATATTATTTCTGTGCTAGACAGTGTAAGTATGATATGTAATACATTTTTAAATCTAAAAATTAATTTCATAAGAGAGGAAATGTCAAATGGAAATGTGTATACAAATGAGTTTTGTTATCTCATTAATACTGCAGCTGATAATATCTCTCACATGTAGATCAGTATGGAAGTGTAGTATCATTTGGTCAGTTATTGTGCCTATCTTACCTAATATGTTTCCCCTGGAAGAAAATAATAACTATTTTTTTCTCTCTAAATATGGGAAATTACAAGAACAATTTGGTAAAGATGCAATGTGTAAAACGTTGTTTTGCTCCTGGTATCTCTAAAATCACTCAGAGAAGACAAATATTTTATATAGACAGAACTGTGAAAATTATCATCCACTATTGTTTGTTGAGATCTTAAAGAAGTTTATGCTATTACGCAACAGTTATCTTTAAATAATGTGGAATGCTATGCTGGTATGTTTCCTCGTTATGGGTTCAACTCTTAATAACTGAACTGGATTCATTGTCAAGTATTGGGAAGATAGGTATAATGACTGCATCACCTTTTCATAATTTCCCATTTCTGCATGTTGTCTGATGTCTAACAACACTTGGGGTGGTTTATGGTACTTGCTTCTTAGCAATATGATGCAGTGGAAGGATTTAGGAGATGTGAAAGCGTAATGCAAGACTGAAGGCTTGTGCGTGTGTGTTTGTTTCCTTCTCCTCATACAAAGGCAAAAAGAGCATATAGATCTATCACTACCATGGCTCTTCATGGGCCTTTTTAGAGCAGCAAAGACATTTTTGTGCTGCTCTGGCAGTGGTTAGACAACAGTGCATGACAGGACTTGGAGTCCTTGTCACATCCCAATTTCTTGGGATGACGACTCAGATTCACCAATTCCCAGGTCATGATTAAAGTGAAACAACACCAAGGGTTATTCAGTTCACAAAATTCAATTTTTATTTGCTCACAACAGATAATTGGCATGAAACTTTGTCTGTAAGCCTTGCAACCCGTGCAACAAGTAGTAAACTTCATAACATACACCGATAAACCTTACAACATGCACCAACTAGCAGCAGATCCTGTAACATGCTCCAACAAGTATTAAATATGCCCCAACAAGACTTTCGTTATACACAGGGATACAGAATGAGAATGGGAGAGAAAAGGGGAGAAAGAGAGGAACAAAGAATGAGAGAGAATGACAAAAAAGAATTATTTCACCAGTCCTGGTTCCATCATTGGTCCAGCCAGCCTAGGGATCTAGATCCCGAGGGGCACAGCCACCCAGACCTTTCACTCATGCCCTTTTGTAATTCCTAGCCCCTCCTCTGGGCAGTCACTTGGACTCTTTAGGCTAATTAGACATGCACAGTCTGTTTCTTGAATTCTGCTTGCTTTGGTTGGGGAGTTACTCCCCCCTCCCTGCAGGTGTGACCATTATCTGACCTTTCTCCTTGAGGCATGCATCATGAAATGACTTCTCTACTGGTTCTTCACAGAATTGCTCAAGATAAGGAAGTTCAGCCCCAGAAAAGCGTGGTCCCACCTTCGTAGGACCCCCTCCTCTTGCCACGTCTTCCTGCCATTACCTGCACAGCCCCAGCGTTTCCATAGAAACCATCTCCTTTACCAAAGTTCTTTATGAGATGTTTGACACATTTACTATGGTTTCATCATATCATCACAGTCCCATATTTTCATCATGCTCGTGATAGTCTTACTGTGCTTAAGTAAGGATTTACATGTGTCCCTTGAAGTGAGATTCCTAAATTATTGTAAACCATATAATACCTACCTGGTTTTAATGTGAAATGAACAGGTCTATTCTCACAGGAAAACTATCAAAGCACAGTATTCTATTATTCCCTGAATCATCCTCCATGTTTGTGCTCTAAGACTGTGTCTGAATTTACTTTTGTCAATTTTCTGTTGGGACTACTGTTATATTTTTTTTGTTTAATTATTTTCTTTCTCTCAGCACAAGACTTCCACATATTCTTCTTTCATTCAGTTTCTCTTAACTTTGACACAGATTACAGGATTAACACTCCACTGCAGTAACTTTAAACCAGTTAAATGCTCCTGACAGAGTGTACATTTGAGAAGAATCAACTCTGACAATCCAAAACTTAAAACACTTCAAACCAGAACATAAACCAGCATAAGTGATCATAGATTTAATGAAGATAATGGAGATGTACTGTTTTACAACACCTCAGAATCTTGTTTTAAGCCTTTAAATTTTCAGAATTTTTACTTGTGGAGCAGATATTTTCCTGCAGCCCATGGAGAGGACCATATCGGAGAAGATATCCACATTGCAGCTTGTGGAGGACCCCACACCTGAGCAGGTAGATTTGCTCTGAAGGAAACTGCAGCCCATGGAAAGGACTCACACTGGAGCAGGGAAAAATGTGAGGAGGAAGGAGCAGCACAAATGAACGGTTATGGACTGAACACAACCCCTCCCTCCATTCCCCATCTCCTTGCACTACTGGGGACTGAGTGGGGAGGTGGAGGAGTGTGGAATGAGACTGAAGTTGAGCCTGGGAAGAAGGCGGGGAGGTGTGAAGAGAAAGTGTTTTAGTCTTTGTTTCTCACCATCCAACTCAAACTGGGAATACATTAAGTTAATTTTCCCCAAGTCAAGTCCATTTTGTCTGTCATAGTAATTGGTAAGTGATCTTCCTGGCTATATCTTGACTCATGAGCTTTTCCATCTTACTTTCTCCCACCTATTTTCTTCTCCTGTTGAGGAGGAGGCGTGGAGAGCAGCTGGGTGGTTGTCTGTCCCCTAGCCAGGGTCAACCCACAACGGTTCCTATATGCTGTGCCTTCTAGATTCCAGAATGTTATTTCTATTATTTGTGTCTTAAATTAAGAAAAACTTTTATTCAAAGAACACTTGAAAATTAGCAAAATTAGATACATTAACCTCATCATAACTCAATATATCACCTGTTACAATTGTTTATATGTAACTAGAGAGAGTAATATTTACCTAAATGAAATCTTAAAGGGAAAAATAGCTAGACAGTAGAGTTCAAGTGTTTATTGTTCATCTAGGAAGAAAGTAAACCTTGTTAAATTAAAAGAAAAATAAAAGAAAGAAAAAAATATTGGAATGACAATGCTAGAATAACTAGGCTTCTATTAACAGCAGTGTTTAGTAGGCAGGGAAAACAAAACACAACAAAACAAAAAACCCCTCCAAAGCCCAAAGAAAATATGTAAGGTCAACAAAAGACTCCTCAGTCCGATTAAAGTTGAGATATTTCAAGATGATGTCTGGCATCCAGGAGTCATATTTTGTCATATACTGCAAGGAAACTGTTAATTTAGGGTCAGGAAAATGAGTCTTTGTTATCTGCACTTCAAGGATAGCTGCTCTCATGAATATTTGTGTGCCAATAAATAAATACAAAAGAACAGACAGCAACAACTAAACCAAAAATTGAGCCAAGGGAAATAAAATAGGTATCATTTTATAAGGGGCAAAAACCTGTAAAACATGATACCATGTTCTTAAGTAGTATGTGGTTCTTCACCTTCAACATAATCATTGCAACCATGAAATATATAGAAAATGAAAAGTACAAAGACCATCCAGTAGGAGTTAAAAATCCATGGTATTGTTCTATTTTTTCTTGGTATTTTTATCACTATAGTTATAAAATGATGTATGTAAACTGTCTCTATCTGGAGACTCCCTTAATCATGTCTTCCAATAGATCATTGCTAACATGATACATTCATTTACCTTTGATTCCTCCACTCCATTGCCACTAAAATCAATTTTGGAATTTACTTTTATTCTAATTTCCCATTAAAAGATACATCTTTTCCTCTTCAAAAGAATCCTTGCTGCTATTAATCCTTCTTTTGCTTCTAAGAAACAAATAAAATGACCATTACTTAAGTTAAAATGCTGGTATACCATCTCAACAGTTTGAAACAAGACCTTGATGAATGCCAGCTGAGCAAGAAAGATGCATTTGTGGCTGTGTTTAAAAGAAGTAGAATCCAAAGGCATAGGGCCAAATATGTCTCTGAGGATTTCTTTATAATGAGATAAAGAAACAGAACAATGATTACAGTAATTCAGATCAAAATACTTTACAGGATTCCAGGAAGTTTACATAAACTGCATTAGCAGTAGCAATTACAATTCAAAATGTTACCGTCTACTCTTCAGTTCCATCATAATTGGCCTCATCCAAAACTCTTACTAAAATCAAATATATACTCTGCAAGTGCTTAGCGGCTATGCTGTTATTCAGATTTAACAACAGTGTTCTGTCTTCCTGTGTTTGCAGCGTAAATAAATACAATATTTTGGAGTCTGAAAGTCCCAAAATGTACCACAGCAAGTCTATCAATATCCATTACCTTATCAGTATGTGTACCTGATATGGATGGCATGCCACGGTTCACTTTAATTTTCTTTCTCTCCATCTCTCTATGCCCTAAAATAGCCAGTTCTGCTTCACTACAGCAAGCCAATATAGCATAAATTGTCAGGTTTTGGTGTGACTTGAACCACTGGTATTGGTTTATCAGATGACTTTTATTTGAGTTGGATATGCCTGAAGGTAGCCAGTTATAATTCCAGGTAGCAGTTTCTACTGAAAGAGGACAATAAGCAACACCTTTATGTTATCACACTTTGAAAGTTTTACTGCAAGGGAAAACAATCATGAAGCTGCAATTGCATACAAGTCTCAGCAAATTTTTCTTTTCTTAGAGGGTCTCTTCCCTGCTTCTTCAAAATAGCTTCTAGATGCTGCAGGAAAAAAAATATATGTTCCAGAATAAGAAAATTGCTGAAATTTATAGGAATATACCAAATTGAATGTGTGCAAAAGATCAGTGTTGCTTGCAATTTCTTTTTGCAACAGAGTAATATAGCCATTCAATGATAAAAAAAAATATTCCTATAAGACATAATATTATGTCATCAACCCTCAGTCAAAATCTTAGGTTTTCTTTCTGTTTTCTTTTTAAAAAGTAACTCCTTTTTCAAACTATTCTGAATGGCAATCATCTTTGTGTATATCTAATGGTTCTCATATTTCAATACACTTTCTTCCAAAAGACAAATTTCATTATTACTGAAAAAAATTAAGAAAATGTCTTTCAGAGAAATAAAGCTCCCTCACTATCTTTCTTCTTTCTATTTTAAACTCTTACTTCACTTATTTAAAACCAAACCAAACCAAACCAAACAAACAAAAAACCAACCCAAACAACTGCATCCTATTTCTGTTGTGCATTAAGTCTTGCTGTCAGTCTTTGTCTCCAACCCTGATGAAACTACTGAAACCACGTGAAGCCTTACCACTGCTTAAATTCTGTAATTCAAACAGGAATAAAAAAAAAAAATAAATCACCCAACAAAAATAATGAGAAAAATCCACAGACAGTATAGGCTTGTTTAATCCATTAGTCTAAGTGCTGTTATGAGAAAAGTTTTTGTGACAAAATTTTTTCTGTTAAAACAACAGCTTGGCCTCAGGTTGCTGAAACTGATTTTTTAAGTAACAGTCTCTGGGAACATACAGGAAAGAGTCGAAGGAATAAAGAAAAAAATTAACAGTGGACTTTCAAGGATTTAAAAATGCTTTAGCTTTGCTATTGCTCATGTGGGGGTTAACTACTCCTTTCCTGGTCACCTAAAAGTTGCAAACTGGCAGCACTAATAGCATACAGTTCTCTCTTAAGTTATCAGTGGGTAGATAAAGAAAAAATCTACATCTCATTTTTTGTGTATTTTGTGTCACTACAAATCTCACTGTACTGGCTTTGTTCAAGGACCAAGACGCACAAACATATTTCTCTCACTTTCTTCATACCTGGAATCTTTTCCAGTATGTTTTATTCAGGTATTATCAGACCTCAATGGTTAGTAATTATAAGCAAAACATTTTCTTATCCCATCTTTCACTTTCTAATAAATAAACAAATATATGTTGGAAGAGAGAAATATTCTTTATGTCTGTGTATTGTTTAGCTTTAAGAATTTAAATAAAACTTTGTTATCCCATTTTTCATTTCTTAATAAACAAAGGTATCTTGGAAGAGAGATATTCTGTATGCCTGTGTAGTGTTAGCTTTAGGAATTCCAAATAAAACCTAAGGCCAGCTGCAAATTAAGACCTATTTCTTATTGGTCATTGGTCATTATTCTAGGTATAAAATTACTACAGAAAAAGAATAATGGTCACTAAAACCCCACCGTAATATCATACTTATCTCAGTATATGAAATAAGAGAGAGAGAAATATAAGTATAAAAACAATGGTTTGTTTCTCAGTATGTTTTCTGATTTTTATCTTTTTTTTTTTTCTTTCTAGTAAATTATCTTTCCTTAAAGATTTTATTTTTCTTTCTTTCCTCACTGACTGAGGTAGAATCCTTTATTCTGTGTAGGCTTTCTTGGTTTGATTGTTCTGATCTTTACACCTGTCTGTAATTCTTGCCTTTCCTCCCAGAGCCATTGCAGAGCATGCTCAGACAGCAGTTTCTGTCTATGAGCCTTTTCCCATAATCTCCAGTCTCTAATGACAACTAGTACTTTTTCAAGCATCATGAAGAAATTATTGTTAGCGGAGGAAGAGTATTTTGCTCCTCCCTAGGGCATGATTGCTATGATTACCTAGGTCTGCTTGAATGTTCAAGTGTATGATGCATCTGTTGCCTGAAAAAAAGAAAAAAAAAAACCACAAACAAAACAACAACACAGAAAGCTGATCAACCCTGGCTGCCCCTTGGCAAAGAAGAAAAATTGTGAACAGCTTTGTAAATGTCAACCTGAGCTGAGGACGTGTCTCATTCTCTATTCACATACCACTATATGAGGCTTGAAATCACGTGTAGAAGAGAATTTTTACAACCAAGTGAGTGTATGGGGAGGTGTGGGGTGTGTGCACCTCTATCTCTGTCTGAGATGATTTGTAAAATAGATTTTCTAGGTGTTCTGTAGACATTGACCAACAAGATAGAGATACAGACATCACGTTCGAAAGGCTGAACAATCCATATAAGAACTGGGTTATCTATTAATAAATAAATAGTATTACATAGGTTTTCTTTAGTATTGGAAACAAAAGGATAGTATCTCTAAGCACAGATTTCTATTAATACATATTTTGGTCTGAATACATAAATTCTATTACTTTAACAATATATAAAGAATCAGCCAGAGTTAGTGCTGGTATCAATCATCAATGGCATGAAACTTAACAAGAACAAATGCTGGACTGTGCGCCTAGGATGGAGTAACGCTGGGCACAAGTATAAACTGGGAGAGGAATGTCTGGAGAGCAGCCCTGCAGAAAGGCATCTGGGGGTGCTGTTTGACAATATGAGTCAGCAGCGTGCCCTGGCAGCCAAGAGGGCAAACAGCATCCTGAGGTGCATCAAACATGGAATAACCAACTGTTCAAAAGGTGATTATTCTGCTGTATTCAGTGTGGTTGTGGCCTCACCTTGAGTACTGTGTGCAGTTCTGGGCCCCACAGTTTAAGAAGGTTGATAAGGTACTTGAATGCAACCAAAAGGCCAGATCATAAACACCCTTATCTTGTCCCAGTGCACTTAATTAGGCACATAAAAAAGTGAAAATTCCATTGGCAGAAAAGCTGATACAAGTTCATTATGTTGTGATTATCTAGGTTCCAAAATATAGAGAACATTTTCCAAAGAGTTTCAAGTGTGTTGTTCATTTCAAGCAGCATGGAATTGCTTTTCTTTTTATCACATTAAATTCTGACAGCATCTTAATATCAACCTTTTACCCCTGAGATTAAACTTTTTCTTCTGAATGATTCTCAGTTACTAATTTGGTCAAGGTTAGAATCCAACGTGGCTCCTTTGGCACGAATGAAGAATAAATTAAGACAGAAAGCTGAAAAGTGCTGCTCTTTCTAAAAGAACCTTTGATGAGGAAAAAATAATAATTTTATTTTAAGTGAGTTCAATCATGGTTAAATAATGCTGGACCACCAGAATATTTGTTTAATTGAATGGAGACACAGAATGTAGCAGAGGTAATTTATCAAGCTAAGGAAATTTAGGTGTGATTCAATTTTCTTCACACACAAAAATCTACCCTCCATCCTCTGCAGAGAATGTTAAGCACATTATTTATCCTCTTGGCATTAGTGTTAGCTGTGTTATCATGTGAACTAAGTCAATAAAATGTGCTGTTTAGATAATTTCACAAGAAGAAGTTAGGTTCTGAAAGGTTGATGATTCTTATTTTTCTTTTTCTTTGCCTTTCATCGATACCACACCACTAGAATGTAAAATTTACTTTCATGTGTTAGATTACTATTGAATTTATAAGAAAGTCTAACCTTTAAAAAGTATGAAAGTTCCAGTAGTGGAATCCAAACCTAAAATCACTGAAAGAAGTTTAGAAATAAATTTGAAACTCCACATTTTTAATAGGGTAAAACTGGATTATCTTTCTAACCTAGTCTGTAAAGGTAATCAAAGTGTTTCCAAATTCTCAATGGGTTGTCATTCTCTAAAATTTCTCCAGAAAGATCCTAAGTAATAATAAAAGCTATCAGTAACAGAAGATCATTTTGGTATACCCTGTTAAGAGATTAAAAACCAAATGCCACTGAAACTAAATTGTTCAGATCTAGAAGTAACCCTTGCTGATTATGGCTGAAACAGTTCCCTAAAACAGGGTGAAGAAGCTTGTACTACAAGGATAACAATTTCACATTATGGTGCTGTCAATCAGATACCTCACAAGAGTGACACAGCCACCCACAACCAAACTCAGTGTTGGTTTGTTCTCTAACAAAGTTTAGTGGTAACTGTATTCCTCTTTTTTTTGTGGTTCTTTTGCCTCCTGAAAATATAACATGAGGGTCTAAGCAATGTAGAAGCAGTTCTGTAAGTATTCTTGTCTTACCAATGTATGCCCAGAAGTGTATAAGGGAAGAAAAAGCAGCTAACTGTTGTCATCACATTTACATGTCTCTAAATGTATATATAGCAGGGATTAGCTACTTCTATTCCCTTTTTGGGAAGACTTCAATCTAAGATTTTCCTTAATTAGTTCTATCTCAGCTTCATCAGTTAACTGCAACCAATACTGCACCAGAAGGTAACTAAACTACTTTTTGAGCATTAAAAAAGGAGCAGCAGTATTAGTTGTTTTTTTTTTTTCAACCAAAAAATGCATGATTATGTAACTTCACACGTATAAGGTTTATCACAGATTCCAAACACAAAAAGCTTACATGAATCTTCTTATTTCTTTATCCTCTTTAATCCAGTTCCGTTTAAGAGTAGGGATACTGATCCAGAAGCAGGATGTCATCTATACCTTTGCTTAGAAAAAGGACATCCTAAATAGACTGTCAAAGGAAGGATTCTATGAAATGGATTATATAAAATGATTAGAAGTGGAAACTGTTAACATGTAATAAATGTTAGACCTATCTATTCTATTGTTTTACTCCTAATTTATAAAATAGCCAATGCTTAGAGAGAAAAATAAACAACAGGAACAAAAAAAGACCTGAAAAATGCACATATAAAAGATGAAAAAAACCCATGCATGCTCCAAAAATTGTACTTTGTTTCCATTGTTTGAAGTACTGTGAAGATAAGGAGTTCTGTCTGAAAGAGCAAAAGGTGTTGCTATGTAAAGGATCAGGAACGAAGTCTTGGGTTTAGAGAGAAGTCTAGAACATGACACCAAAGTCTTTTTAAAAAGATTTGAGTATTTAAGTAGTAACTGACATATTGGACACAGGAGAAAGCCTTCAGAGCAGGGGGGAAGGAATTACTAATGGAGAAAGAAGGTGAACTAGAGCCAAAGGAGGGAGTACTTGAAATACTAAGAGGAAAGGAGTGAAGCACATGATAGACATGTCCGTGCCCTTGTTATGCCTCAGTTATTTCCTGAATGATTACTCCTTCCTGAAAACACAAATTAAATAGAAAGGCTAGATTTTGGTGATGTTCTAAAGGGAAAATGGCAGGATTTACTAACAGCCTGAATGTGAGAGATAAAGGACAGAAAAGTGTCTAGTATAATAATGTTACCTGTTTAGGGGATGAGAGGGATTACAAGTTTATGTGCAATGGTGGGAAAGGATGCCAAGGTGAGGACACGTGAAATTTTTATTATTTGCTTCCATCCCTCAAAAAGGTCTAAATTTCTGCTATAGAGACAAAAATTCACAATGTTTTTTGGAACTGAAATTCAAGATGTGTCAAGCATTGAACAAATACAAAATTTAAGGTGAGATAGGATGTCCAAAATTTACATATATGTATAATATTTTGGTTGTCTATGTGTAACTGTCTTACACGAGAATAAAAGGGATTAAAATATCTGATCATAGATATTAATAAATGTCAGACAACTTTCGTTTATATTACAAGATCAATTACAAAGTGTGATTAAAGCAACTTAAATGTGTTTAAAAATAAAAATTATGAAACAGTGGAAGAAGAGTGAGATTATTTTAAAAACCACGCATATAAAATCCTTTTTCATCTCTGATTTCAAGTTCATGATTTTCTACCCTTTCCATGTAACAAATATATCCAAACCATACTGGTAATCACAGAAGTTAACTCTGGATCTTAGAAGTGGAAGAAAGTACTTCCAGAAGTGTACCATCATCTTCATTCCATGATAGGTCTAAATATTAATTCCAGTGTATCAGATAAGTTATC
This sequence comes from Athene noctua, assembly GCF_965140245.1. Taxonomy (NCBI): domain Eukaryota; kingdom Metazoa; phylum Chordata; class Aves; order Strigiformes; family Strigidae; genus Athene; species Athene noctua. The sequence continues at coordinate 87,634,532 of NC_134038.1, forward strand.
CTAGATAATGGAAAAATTCCATAGTTCTTCTGATAGGTTGTTTTGTTTTGTTTTGTTTTTTGGTTTAATTTAGCCTTTTATGGTTCCTATTCTGTGTTGTTAATTGGATCAAGTCAGATTTAATTCCACTGAGACTGCAGCACTAATGTCATCACCCTATAAGTTGTTAAATCCCTCTGAAACCTTCAATTGCTTTTGTAAGTGGCAGAGCCGTTTTCCAGAGGTCATCACTCTGTAAAATGTGTGCAGGGTTTTGATCAAAGTTGTCTTCTTGCCTACTGTAAATTATTATGCATGTATGGCTGCTGGATACAGTCTTGCAGGGAGAGGGAGATTCCTCTAATGACTCCATGGAAGATGATCACCAATCCCGTGTTTTTCAGCCTCCTACCAAACAAGAACTGTTGAAACTCCAGGGGGATATTAATTCATTTCAATGCTTCATTAAAGACAATTATAGTCTTTCAAGTTATTTTTTGTTTTTAAAGGCGGTTCAGAATTTAAAATAAATAAAATTTTAATCAAGTACACAATTGACCTTGAAGTAGACAGAGATGCATTTCTGGCCTGTTCTGATATAAGTTTTATCATAGCACTAGAAAAACACTTGTGTCAAAATTTGCATCTTTATTTAAGGAAAAAAAGGTTTGTGCTTCATTGCAATTCATTCATGCTGCTTCTTATTGCTGTCTTCAGTTTAAGAACATTGACTCATAAGACACAACTAGTTTGAAAAAGATTTATTTCTGTAGTATTTGTGGGTTTTACTGAGTACAATGTGCACTTTATATGTTAAGCCAGTTTGAGCTTGCTCTTTCAACTTGCTGCTGTAAACGTATCCATGTAAATATGAGTTAAAAGAGTCACTAAAGACAAAATGTGGATTTGAAAAAAGAAGGCAAGTAGTCTTGAGCCTTATTTTATGTCTGCAGCTCTTTAAAATGCTACCTCATGTATTGGGAGTAGTTTATCTTGCACATAAAACATTACAGTGTTTTCGCATAGTTTACCCAAACAGTAAATTAGTCCATGCATTATTTTTGATTGCTGTGTTTAGACTGTTTCTGATATCTAAGATACAGGAAAGATAAATTTGCTGGTAGAGAGACTGTCTCTTTTCTTTTGACTGTAGATCATCTACTTTGTTTCTTGGTGACTATAAATCAATATAGATTTCTATAAATCTGTACAGAAGTCAATAAACTTCATATGCTTGAGTATGCATATGCATGTATTTTTGACATAAATATATTTTTACAGAGATTGAATGTTTGCATATCTATATACATACATATATATATATAAAGAAAACTAACTTACTCCAAAATGCCTTTGGAAATACTTGCATGTTTAGGGTATTTAGTTTTGATTATCAGGAATGAGAATTTCCATTTTAAAATAAAAATAAAAGAAGTATATTGTACATATTTTTCCATTTTGAACTAGAATAGAAGGCCAAAGTTACCATCAAAGAGCAATAAGAAGTTCTCATCATTGAGGAGGATCAGAACAGTTAATTTTTTGTTGTTGTTTTGTTGATATATTTGTTCTTTTAATCATTTGACATTTATGCACTACTACGCATATAACCTGAATAGTTATTTTATATCTGAGGTAATACTAAGGGAAATGGAACACTACTAGATAAGAACGGTCTGAATTCTAAACCATCAAAACAAGTTAGCCTTAACTCTCAAATTTATTCAAAATTGAGATAGATCTGTGAAATGTTTCAATTTTCAAAACATTCTATTTAATAGTTCTGTAAAGTTCTCTTAGCTGTTAAGACATGGACAATCTGATTAGGTAATAACATATTAAAATAAAATGGAGTTAAGCTAATTCACTTTTACTTAATACTATGAAGATTCTCAGCTGAAGGTATATTAGTTTTAGATTTAAAATGTAAGAAATTTTTTTTGGTTTATCTTTAATATATGCTTTTGGCTTAATTGTTTTTTATAAAGATGGTTATTAATTATCACTCTATATAAAAAGTTTTTTCCAAACTTTGAGTACCAACTTCAGATTTAAGTCTTGATATAGTTACAAGTCATGTCCTCATCTAATTTTTTTGTCGGTAAATCCAAACCTGATCAAATGAACTGTTGTTTGGTGTGTTAATTTCCTGTAGTAAAGATTACCTTGAAGAATCTCATCAAATGAAACAGAAAATTTTAAATGGAAGAAACAAGGAAGAAATTGTGAGAGAATTTATGCCCCTGGCAAGAATCTTTGCTGTTAGTCAGGGTACAGCATGGGTCAGACATCACACATGGGGACGAGACTGGACCAAGTCTGGCCTGGGATGTGATCCTGACAGTGAGAGTCAGGCTCAGGCCTGGTGAGGGGAAACAGGGTCAGACATGGCCCTGGAATGGCTGTGCAGGGTCACGGGCATGGCTGAGGGCAGACTATGCAGAACAAGTAAGGCCCGTCAGTTCCTTCAGGGCCATTAAAGCTGTTCTATGATAATCTGAGCTGACAAAAGAAATATAATACTGCAGATTTCATTAGGTTTAGGAAAGTTTCCTCCCACTGTACCTAATTTTATTCTCCTTGTAATCCTCAACGTTGCTGACTGCATGAGCATATTATAATTTAGCCTGTAAAACTGTCAGAAGACAAAATCTGCTGTAGTTTTAACCTCTAAACTGTAAGAAGCAAACTATACATTATTCTCCTTGGTAAAACTTTCTAGAACATAGACCCCTTCTACAGAATATAAGATTTTTTTTTTTTCTTTAGAGACTATTCATGTCTCCTGCGTCTTTTTAAGCAACATGCAATATCTGAATAGCATCCCTTCTGGGTGTTTCACTGTATCTTGTTTTAGTTCAGTTGATAACAGGTAACTCAGGGCTGTGGGGAAGTAACAAACAATGACAGAATTTTAAAATATATAGATAATCCTTATTCCTTCTTGAATTTAAGATTTATTTCTCTTCCATCACCACCACCCATCATCTTTCTCCAGTGTTTCTTCTTACATTCATACAGAGTAGGTCTTCTGCTGGATTTTATTTTTTGTTAGGCCCAGAAAAATGGGCCGAGATAGTAAACCCTACATTCACCTCACTTTTTACAACTATGTCACAGAACTCAGTAAAATAATTAATCAACAATTTTTTTCCAAAAATTTTGAAGACTTTGTTTGACCTATTTCAGAAACATTTAATTTTTAGTGCAGAATTTTAACTGAGTTGTTTGGGGTTTTTTTTTAAAAAAAAGGATTTTGAGCTCTTTTTTTAAATTCATAGATGAAAGCTGATTCACTTATTTATGTTAAGCAATATAAACACTATTTGGTATTGGGCTGACCAAATAATTTTGTTTTAAGTTTGGTTTTGACTTCTTCGTTTGGCAAGATATTTCATATAAATTTAAAGATAATTGATTCTTTAGCATTACCACTAGAAACAAACTAAAATAATAGTGACTTGGAAAGATTTTTTGTTGAGATAGATGCTAAATGCAGCATTACAGCTAGAGGAACTTATTCTGCAGAAATAATATTTATAGTTTTCTTTGTACATTTCTATTTCTATTTTTTTTTTCTATTTCTTTGTACATTTCTATTTTTTTTTTCTACCCCTTTTCTGTAATTTCTTTAGAGGAGGTAGAAATATATCTCTCAAATATTCATAAATAAAAATTAGTATTCAACAGTCTTCTTATAGAAAAATTTTGTTTATTAAGCACCAGACAGATTTCATCAGGTTAAAATTTGGAAGACTAGGTTTTTAATGGCTGTTATATTTACTGCATAATTCTGTTGTTTCTGTCTATACATATCATTCTTCTTCTTCAAAGTGCATAGAAAAATGAATGCATGGAAAACTGACAAGAAGTAAAATAAAAACTATTACTCTATTACTCTATTACCACGTGAATTATCAGAGCAGAAATGTGATTCCCTTATTTCCTCTTAGATGAGGAAAGTGAGCAGTGAGTGCTTGACTGTTGGGTATCTGCTCAGATATATGAGTGCCCCCTGAAAACAAGCAAAATATTTGAACAGGTAATATTTTTAAAATCACAGTTCATATTCACTTTGAATTTGATCAGGTTTTCTGCTGATGAAGGAGGGGTGTTTTCCCTATTAATGGCTTACAAAGAAGGAATGTAGTAAAATTAGAAAAAAAAATTAGATCCTTGCCCCTCAGCAGCTTTTAAAAACTTTTGATAATTTTCTTGAAAGAACAGACTCCTATTTCTTTGAGCACAGTTTGTAAGGATCTTTCTGGGTAATAACTTGTTAGTAGACAGTTAAAGAGATAACCTTTACTGTCTGTTACTAGTAAAACCTTCCTGCAAATTCCCTTTATCAGACCTCCCATGGTAAGCAGTTAAATCTAGCAACTGTGGGGCTGGAGTAGTTAAATACTATAAAAACTAATGTCGATATTAAGATTATAAAGCTTATTATAATATCTTAAATATAAGGTTCTATAATACTTGTGTTATTGTTAGCATCTTTATAACTCCTGAGTCGAGAAACACCAATAGGACAAATACTCTTCAGATCCAGGAAAGATTTGACCCTGGGCATATCTCAAAGTGAATAAAAACTTGTCTCTTACTCTCTTCCTTTTTTTCACGCATGGGTTAGTTTGCTAATCCAATGTTAACTAGATTAATGTGGTAGAAAAAAGACATTTCTTCCTGCACTATACAAAGGCTGTAGCTGAGTGCAGTCTATATATTCTGCTTGGTATTGCGTGAGTGTTGAGAACCTAATGAGCTCATATCTCCTTTCTGAAAGAGGAAGAAAAAAAAGTCTGGCCTAATGATTGCTTTTACAGCTAGCAATAGCAGTGCAGTTAATATATTGCTATGTGGGAATTGCTTCTAGCAGCTGTCACAGTATACTTCCACTGTTAAGGACTGGAGTGTAGACATTAGTCTCACTCTTGGTTAGCTTGGGGGTAATCAGGGAGAGAAAGGTGCAAGCAATGCAAAGGGTGATTTGAAAGAAAAGTCTTGTCTCCCAGCATAGTGACTACACTTCCTCCTAGGATTTTTCTCCCAGGCAAAGGGGACTTGATAAAGCTAGGTCAGCTAATGGACCTTTAATTGGTATTATAGTTCAGATCCTTTGCTCTTATACACAGTCTTTTCTCCTTCAACAAAATTCTCCCAAAACTTCTTGGAACTGAGTTATATTTCCAATTTGAATGATTTTTTTTTTTTCTGCAAGAAAATAATGTTTCTGTGATAATTAGATAATCTTTCAATACTAATAACTTTATTTTGAGAAGGTGAAAACAAGCATGGAACAGATATATGCCTAGAGTATAAAAGTAGAGCACTAGACCTCCTGAACTCTTTTTTCCACTTTGTAGAAGATGAAAGTATTTGTGATGCTTGTCATAAATCTACTTTGATAAAAGCAGAAAAAAGTTTACAGAGAGCACTGGTAAAAATGTTTAGTATTTTAAACTAATCTAACCCCATGATCTAGGAAGATCTGGTTTTACTGACTGTCAAGACTCAATGCATAGCTTGCTTTTTTGTTCTGCAAATATTTTTAAAAGGCATGACTAGGGACGTTTGGTGGAAGGATGAGTGCTAATATCTTACTCCAATAATATGATTCTATATATTTCAGAAACATAACAATAATTGGCTTTACGTTTGGATTTAGGTACTGGCAGGAAAAGTAATGATTTGTCACAGTAAGTTTTGTGCACTGACTTAAAATTTTTAAGAATATCTAGAAGTGAGAGGGGCTGTAAGAAACTAAAATTATTTTTATTGCTACAAAAGAACATCTATTTATGTTGTGTGGATCTTTTTCAAAGAAAAGTAAAAATGTTCTCAACCTAACTGAACATAATATGGTAACCAGCTAGGGTTCACAGCTGCATTCACCTGCATTTCTGCAAATGTATACATACATACGAGCCTTATATATTCTCAAAACTGCTATCTATAAGATTCATTATAATTCACAGGGATGCTTGTGTTATCAAATTATTATCACATTAAAAAAACCCAAGCCACTTCATAATAATAATAGGTCTACAAACTGTCCAACTGTTGCAGTGTCTGTAACAGCAACATGGCTTCAGTGAATGGACATATGGTTATATTCAATTAATTACTCGGGCATTGGACTGTGCTGTATACATGTAGAGAGTTTAGAACATGTTGTCACTGCAGATGCTGTGATAGAGCCAAAAGTAGTGAGTTTACTTTAGGGAAACATATTGCTGATTTAGGAGTGTAATGGCCCCTGACAAACTCATTTATAAGTGTTATATACCACTGACATAGTAGCACAAGTTCAGGAACATTTTCCTTAATTGCCTTTTCTGATTGGTGACAGGCTTTGTTATAAAAAAAAAAAAAAAAAAAAAAAAAAATCCAGAAGAAAGTCTATTATACCAAAATAAGGCAGATAGAAAACTTTTCCTAATTTTATCAAACGTACTGCTTTTATTCATATATGCTTGTACTGGTAGGTAAGACATTTGATTTCAGAATTGCTATCAAGGGAGTTAGTGGGCTGTCAAGCTCTAGGAGGTTGATGATATAGTCTCTAGAAATGCTTGAATTGTTTTCCTGTGAAAATAAATTATCTAAGCAATTACGCCTTCTTTATTCTGTTAGACAATCGTTTATCAAATGAGCTTCATTCCTTAAATGTGATTTTTATGCATAAATGTAATCTGAATAGTTTAGATAGCAGTTTGCAGTCTAGGGGGTATATGTGAATTGTCCACTTAGACTATATTTTATCCATTATTTTTGGTGTGTAATTGGTTTAATCTGATGTTTGTTATTGATTATTTGCCTGTTTCGGAGAACTATGTAACTGTCATTTTTAAACAGAAGAATAACAAATTAAAAGTGAAAATAAATACAGCACTTTTTAAAATAGTTGCCAGGATTTCCAAAACCAGTACAAATTTCAGAAATACATTAAATGTAATTCTTCTTGTCAGAAACTTCTGATGCATGTGATGGTCTATGAAATATTATTGCTTAATCTGGTTTTCTTCTAATCTTCTTGGAAAACTATCAAAGCAGAGAGTTTAAGAGACTTTGCCTTGGTCTCCCTGAAATTCTTTTAAGTGAGACAACATAAACAGATGATGGGAAAAGGCACACAATCTCCTCCCATATGTCACTGTGCTTTGTTTGAGGGTAATATATCTTCAGAATTTCCCTGTCTGGTGATGGCCTAGCAATGAACACAGGCTAACACTTTCCAGTATGGCAGTTTTATGTTACTATTACAGGACATCTTCGTGAAAAGTGGGTTCCACTATAAGGTCCTTTAATTTTTGTATTTTTATAAAGTACATTTAAATGTTGCAAGGGTTGATCAATAAAGCTTGAGCCTTTGTTCCAAGCCCTGGATTTACTTTAAATATTGTGTAATGACAGTAGATAGAACTATCCTTCAGAAATTCAATGTATTACAAATGACAGTGACAGTTTCAAAATAGAAAATAGGCTGTGAGTGAGAATAAAGAACAAACTATCATCCACTAGGAGATCACAATGTATTTTTTGTGTTTGGCAAATTTTTGTTCAGCAACAAATGAGTTACATCATCAAGTAAAAGTTTTTCCATTGAATTATTTTTCTCTGAGGTAGCTGTAAGATGACACAGAGAGAAATGGCCTTTTTCACCAAAAGACAAATAATTTAAACACATTAGCGCCGCATCGAGTAGGCTGCACTTACTCATGACTATTTGATATTGTGTCAGAAGGAGATGGCTCCACAGACTGCTTGTTGCAAATTTCTTTTAATGGGTTTTCTTTATTCCATCAGTCACTTGATGATTTCATTTCTTGAGAAACTCCTCACAGTTAAAATGCCATAGTCTTTTAAAGAGGAAAACCAGTGTCATGGCCGAAGAGCTAAACTAGGACTTGAGTAACTAGGTTAAGTAACTAGCTCCATCCATTTTAACAGTGAGCACAGAGCTCAAGAGTGGTTTGGGGGTTTGTTTTTTCCCCCTACTATATCCAAAGGAAAGATAGTAGCATTTCAACTCCTCTCAAAAGTTCTCTTGTTTGTTTCATTTCTAAGTACATTGGGAGAAAGGATCATCCCCCATATGCTGTATTCTCTAAATGCTGTATACTCACTGAAGTAACATGATTTATGTTCCTGTTGTTGTATATAGATATACAGCAGATAAAGATTAGATGTGCAGTAGGAGTCAATAGTTGTATATGTACTGTGGAAGTTTGTTTTGTTCTGTTTTTAAGGAAGAAAACTTGTTATTTCTAAAATTAAAGATATTATTAAGTATTTGGTCATGCTTGTAAGTTAATTTTAAAAAGGACATTCAATTAGTCCAAAAATCCTTCAGTTCTAGGTGTTTTGGTTTTTTTTTTTGTTGTTGTTGTTGTTGTTGTTGTTGTTGTTTTGTTTTTTTTTAAAGCAGTAGTGTTTAACACCTGAAGGGGATGGATAAGAGAAAAGAATAATTACTTATTAGATTTTGATTCTCTGATATTCTTGTATACACTAAATGCAAGGATAAGACCCTAGATAGGAATTTCACTTTTTTTAAAGCAATCATTTTCTCCAAGCTACATTCTCATTATAAATCTGCAAGAAAGCACAGTTCATAGCTATTTCATTTTTTTGATATTATGAACGATTCCTTTGAACTTAAAAAAAAATAAAAAATAAAAAAAAAAAAATTAAAAAAAAAGAATCTCAGAAAAGTATCCAGAGATAATATTTTACTCTTGCGAGTTGTATAGAAGTCTTGGACAGTGTATTTTTTTCTACATATTTTTATGGGCATTATGCAAAACAGCTAGAGAAAATGAAGAGACAATAACAGCATTCAGACAGATGAAATAATATTGCTCCCATATGAGTTTATTACTAAGCGTAATCTATGAGGCAAGCATGAACAATCTATTTAACTAAATATCTCTGAAAGAACAATCTCCATTTAGTACTCTGTGTTCACATGAGACTTTTTGGAATATACATCAAACTTCTCAATGCCAAATCAAATAACCTCATGTTTATGTAAATACTACATCATAGTATCATACAAATTTTAATAATTTACATTGCAGCATATTTATCTTTTAATCTTTGTCATTATGATAAATTAATTATTTTTCTTGCAAATCCTTTGACAATTTCTATGTCACTTTTATGTTTCTACTCTTCGTGGCAGGGAAAGGACAAAGGTGCACTGCAATGCAATATTAAGCTCAGCTACTTTTGGATAATGCAGTTTAAGACTGGAATTCATGTTCTAAAAGTATAGCTAGAGAAATGCATACTAAATGGTTAGTCAGGTGACACAGCTGTAATAGAATGTGTCAGACAAACTTGATTTTATGTCCTTTGGGACATTAAGCACTGTCAGGTGACACATTAAACCAAGAATCTCATATTAAATGATTGCATTCTGTGGGATCCTCACATGACTTATCTACTGAAAAAAGCAAAGCTCTAAGAGATGCTTTCTACTTAGGTATCTACTTAGCTGATGCCATAGGCATAACTCTGTGGTTTGTATAGCCTCACAACTCCTGAAGTTCATTTTTGATCCGAAAGGGAAGCAAAATTAGGGTCCCAAAGCCTAAGAAAGAAGTGATAAATTATCCAGCTCCTCCTTTAGGCTGAAATGAGAGAAATATGAAGGCAAAAAGGTGAACTGTTAGTTTGCTTAGTTAGACCTTCAGCACAGATGAATAATTCAGCAGTATATTTATTTAGGGCTGTCTTGCTAGTTTTCAAAACTACAGCATAGAGTTGCAAGTGCAAGTCAGGCAGATGAGTTATAGACCTTGTACAGTAATATGAGTCTTGATCTTGCTCATGTTTGAAACCACCAGAAAATGTTAAATGACTAGTTAACTTCTACTCATGACATTTAAAACTTTATGATTAAAAAAAAATAAAATCTAAAAGGTCTAAAAGTCATTAAATCTTCCATATTAAAAAGAGGGGACTGAATGAAGTTGCTCTTCTTCACATATAGAATGAGTGTTGTAAGGAAAAATGAACAGTATTTTTCCAATGAAAGTGTGTGTGGGGGGAAGAAACATTGATTAGAAAGGACTTGAAAGTTATAGATTACATGCATTTAAACATTTTTCTTCACAGTTAACCACAAAAAGTACATGTAATATATTGTGAGGTTGCAAGCAGATTAAAACCTACTATTTTCCACGTCTTGTACAATCATGTTGTTGTTGTTGTTGTTGGTTGGTTGGTTGGTTGGTTTTTTACTTGGTTATTGATAATAAATCGTCAGTATATTTTATCTAAATTAAACTAGTGGGAAACAAAAAACTAAATTGTTTCACTTGATTTAACAGACATATATTGCACTTAGATATAATTCAATTTGATTTACAAATGCATCCAGGTAGCTTTTTCCAATGTGTCTGTTTCTAAGACTGCATATATTTATATACAATTTATATAAATCATTACTGGTCAAGTTTTCTTCATGAAAAATATAAAGTGATAATAGGGAGGATATATGTGACCAGTATTCAGTGTGGGGGTAGTTGATTTGACTAGATCAATGATTTCTGAACTTTCATACCTCCCTTTCCTTTTTTTTTTTTTTTTTAAGTTTTTTTAGTGCAGATATAACATTATGCTTTATAATTTCAAAAGAGTATAAGTTTTTTCTTTCTATTTTTTTTTAAGAGACATGAGAAACATGAATTTTGGAGACAAGGTTGGGATATTTTTTTCGTTATCTTCCTTTTTGGCTATCACTGTGATCCTGCTAATTTTCTGAAAATTAACTCATCAAAGAGATTTAGTGCTTTGGGTATATTTACATTCAATTATATTTGTGTGCTCAAAATTACTCACTACTTATGGTTTGGCATCTAAGTGGTTCTTGCCTCACTCTGGAAGAAACAGGATTTATTCCAATAAGATGAGTGTATTAAACTCTACTTGTGTTGGGATTTAATTGGTTCCAGTGGGGAGCCACTGTACCTACTGCTTGCAGTTCCTTTGCACCTTATCTTTTCCACTACAGCAGTTAGAGCTGATCAGCTTATCACTGACCAAGAAATAAAATTAACAAGCACCTTATTCCAAGGGCAATATGATTACTGTATAACTAAGGAGCAGCTTTTCTGGAAAATTGTGTAACAGTCAAAAGAAAGGGATCACCTTAAATTTACTGCCTTTCTTTTGCCTTTGTTTGCTAAGCCTAACAGAGAGTTTGTTTCTTTAGGTAATTTTGATGAATCTGATGGCTATGCTCATCTGTCTGTGTGATCCTGACACAAAAATAACCCTTCAAAACCATACAAAATCAAAATGTAGATAGGATACAATGTCTAAAAGAGTTCTGACATGACAATAAGCATTGTTATTTAATTTATTTTTGGCCAAGGGGAAGAAGAAAATGGAAATATTTTGAAAAAATCAGAGGTAATTGGAAAGATTTGCAATGTTCTGAAACAAAATCCAAAAAGACCAAGGTTAACATTTAAATAATCGCATGAAGCTGCTAATAATTATAAACCAAGTTAAAGTATTAAAACTTGGTGGTTTATTTAATAAATGACTAAGAAATGATTGATTTTAGTAGAGGAATTTGACAGGAAATCTCTAAGGGCTGAACAACATAGAACATTCAGATCTATTTCTACTACTGATTGTATCTTACAATTTCCACATACAGGTATCTTTTTCTTTCTGTTAACTGGTCTGAAAAAAAGAGATAACAGAACTATGATTCATTACCCACTTCAAAAATCTGCACTATTTCCTGTGGTTTTGTGATACATATAAAAAAATATTGATGGTCCTGACGTAGCCGGATGCTTTAGCACAACTTGAAGAACAATATTATGGGGAAACATTGAATAGTTATAACACTTATGATAAATCTTGGTTAAAAAAAAAAAAAAAGGAAAGTATTTTCCTTCATGAAAAATTACTTTTTTCTTCCCCCCCCCCCCCCCCCCCATCTTTTTTCAGGCAGGATGTGTGTGAAAGCTTATAAAATAAATTATTTGGAAGCACAATTTCTTATCATCTTAAAAAGGAAGGGCATTCAGGACCAATTTCAGTTTCTAACACTATATTTTGAGTACAACCATGTTTTATCTTTCTTAAATTTATTGAAGACTTTTGGAAAAACTTGTAACCTTGTACCCAAACCACCAATTGAATAATCTCAAGAAAATGGAATTGAAATAAATGCCGTGGGGGTGGCAGTGGGGGAGAGAGATGTTCTGGATAACACTGCGTTACCAGTTGAGTATTATTCGTCTGAATATTTGTCCAAGGTCAGCATGGGTGCCCACAGGCTAGCAAGGCCCCTCCTATCCCTCCCTGACAGGATGCAATCCCACTGCACCCCAACAAGATGAGCCCAGGCAAACTAGGCCAAGTCCAAGGCCCTGAGGCTGTCATGTGTTGGCAATTGGCTGTGGTGATAAGAAAAGTACCAGGGCAGGATCAGAGTTACATGACCAGAAACAGGCGTAGTCTCAAGATTTCTCAAGAGAGAATCATGGGTGCTAGTCATAGCTTTCATGTGGCCATGTGCCCACTTTTCATAGGTCCTTCTCAAATGTCTCTTCTTTCTGACTTAAAGCCACACAGCTGCACCAAGCACTGTCAATAAGTGTAGGCAGGCAAACCCCCAGAGGTGGGGGAGGTTGAGTGGCTTGCATTTGGCCCCCTGACCCTAAGTACAGGAAATGTGAAACTCCTTCAAATAAATGTGTCTTTTGTTCAGCTTCTGCTTTCTTTCTGGAGCACAGAAAGAAATGTGTGCTATTTGTAGCCTTCATGAGGACAGTGACCCATAGCTGGGAATCAAAGGCAGTGCAAGCAATTTCCTGCCAAGTAAGAAAATCTCAGTGGTTAGAAAAGACTGAAATCTGGCTTCCTATTTAACTGGCGTCTGTAGAAGCCAGTAACCAGAAACACGTTAATCACAGTGTGTGCAGATTTCACTTGAAGGGGCATCCAGTACACCTGGAATCGACGGCCCCAGGGGTCGAAACACAGCCCCACCATTTCCCATGGACTGATCCAGACAGCGTTGGAACAGGGTGACACTCCAGAACACCTGCAATACATTGATGACATCATCGTATGGGGCCACACAGGAGACAAAAGTTTTTGAGACAGGGCAGAAAATAGTCCAAATCCTTCTGAAAGCCAGTTTTGCCATAAAACAAAGTACGGTCAAGGGACCTGCACAGGAGATCTAGTTTTCAGGAATAAAATGGCAAGACAGGTGTCATCAGATCCCAGTGGACGTGCTCAATAAAATGACAGCTGTGTCTCCACCAACTAGCAGAAAGGAAGCACAAACATTCCTAGGCAGCGTGGGTTTTTGGAGAATGCATATTGCATATTCCAGATTACAGTCGGACTGTGACCCATCTGTATCTTCCAGAAGAACAATTTCAAATGGGGCCTGGAGCAACAACAAGCCTTTGAACAAATTAAATGTGAGATAGTTCATGCAGTAGTCCTTGGGCCAGTCCAGGCAAGACAAGACCAAAAAAATGTGCTCTACAACGTAGCCAGGGAGATTGGCTCTAACTGAAGCCTCTGGCAGAAAGCACCAGGGAAAGCTTGAGGTCAAGCCCTGGGTTTTGGAGTTGGGGATATTGAGGACCTGATGCCCGCTCTCCTCCAACTGAAAAAGAGAAAAAGCATATACAGTGGTTTGAGCTTCCTCAGAAGCGATTGGTACCAAAGCACAGCTCTTCCCGGCACGTCGACTGCCAGTGCTGGGCTGGGTGTTCAAAGTGAGGGTCTCCTCTACACATCATGCAACTGGTGATGGCATGTGGAGTAAGTAAGTGGGTCATACTGGTCACACAGTGGGCTCACATAGGAAACCCCAGTCACCCAGGAATCTTGGAAGTGATCGTAGACTGGCCAGAAGGCAGAGATTTCAGAATATCGCCAGAGGAGGAGGTGACACATGCTGAAGAGTCCCCACTGTATCTGTATGGTAAACTGCCAGAAAATGAGAAGTGATGTGCCCTGTTCACTGATGGGTCCTTTCCTATGGTAGGAGCGCATCGGAGGCGAAGGCTGCCGTATGGAGTCCTATACGATAAGCTGCAGAAACTGCTGAAGGAGAAGGTGAATCTTCACTGTAGAAGTGAAGGCAATCCAGCTGGCTTTACATATTGCTGATGAGGAAAATGGCCAGTGCGCTCTCTCTGTACTGATTCATGGATGGTGGCAAAGGCCCTGTGGGAGTGGTTCCAGCAATGGAAGCAGAGCAACTGTCAGTGCAGAGGCAAACCCATCTGGGCTGCCCCACTATGGCAAGATATTGCTGCCAGGGTAGAGAACCAGGCTGTAAAAGTACATCACATAGATGCCCATGAACCCAGGAGGTGGGTCACTGAAGAACATCAAAACAACCATCAGGCGGATCAGGCTGCTAAGACTGAAGTGGCTCAGGTGGATCTGGACTGGCTACATAAGGCTGAATTACTTATAGCTCCATGGGCCAGATGCAACAAATAGATGGGCTCGTGATTGAGAGGTAGACTTGAACATGGACACTATGACACAGGTTATCCATGAATGTGAAACATGTGCTGCAATTAAGCAAGCCAAGCAGTTCAAGCCTCTCTGGTATGGAGGATGACAGATGAAATAAAAATATAAGGAGGCCTGGCAGATTGATTATATCAGACTCCCACAAACCCACCAAGGCAACCATCATGTGCTTACAATGGTGGAAGAAACCACCGGATGGCTGGAGACATATCCCATGCCCCATGCCACCACCCGGAACACTCTCCTGTGCCTTGAAAGTATAAGTCTTATGGAGACATGACACCCCAGACAGAATTGAGTCCAACAACAGGACACATTTCTGAGAGAAACTTTGACACCCGGGTCAAAGAGCATGGTATTGAGTGGGCATATCACATCCTCCATCACGCACCATCCTCTGGGAGAATCGAACAATCAGATGGACTGTTATAGACTACAGTGAGAGCAATGGGTGCTGGGACATTGTGACAGTTTTAAGCCCTGCGGGGACTGGAGACCACGTTGCCGTTGTCCCTCCCCACCCTCGAACACAAGTAGGGCACAAACCCTGGGTTAAAATAAGAAGAAATTTAATACAACAGTGTAATAAGCAATCTGAACAACAACAGTAGCAATGATAACAACAATAAACAGCAATAACAGTAAATGACAAAAGATATACAGAGAAATGCTGCAATGGATACACAGCCAGCCTGACGTGTCCTTCCCACGACCCAAGCCACAAAGGAAAGCTTCCCGCACTGCCACGCCGGACCTGACGTCAACATGGTATGAATAACCCGCCTGGAGATCCCTCCCCCCTCTCTCTCTGCTGGGGAAACTTATCCTATCCTAGCTGAACCAGGACATAATCCACCCCTTTATTCTATACCATCTGCGTCATGTCCAGCTGCCATTTAGCAGTTAACAATAACCAAATAACAATTTAGAAAGGCACAGAATAATTCACAACACATTCTCACCCAGAATCAAGTCCCCCTGTGGTCCACGTCAGACCTCTCCAATATCCTGCATCACCCACCAGGTGCACCCAGGTCCTTGGGCAAAAGCAATCCCGTGGATGGGTTTGCCTTTACCTTTGCCTGGCGCAGGACTAAACCAGACCATTTTTCCCAATATATTCCTCATGCGCACCACTGGGACTTTATCCCCATCTACAGCACGTGGAGGTTTCGACTGAGCCGGGCCAGCTCGACTGGCAGATCCTCTTGTGTTAACTAGCCAGGTGGCCTTTGCTAGATACATGTCCCAGTCTTTGAAGGTCCCACCTCCCAGTGCTTTCAGTGTGGTTTTTAACAGTCCATTGTAGCGCTCGATCTTTCCAGAGGCTGGTGCGTGGTAGGGGGTATGGTAGACCCACTCGATGCCGTGTTCTTCTGCCCAGACACTTATGAGGTTGTTTCAGAAGTGGGTCCCGTTGTCTGACTCAATTCTCTCTGGGGTGCCGTGTCACCACAGGACTTGGGTTTCAAGGCCCAGGATGGTGTTTCGGGTGGTGGCGTGGGGCGCTGGGTAAGCTTCCAACCATCCAATGGTTACTTCCACCATTGCGAGCACGTGGCTCTTCCTGTGGCAGGTCTGTGGCAGTGTGATGTAGTCGATCTGCCAGGCCTCTCCATATCTATATTTCAGCCATCGCTCTCCATTTCTCTGGGGCTTCACCCGCTTGGCATGTTTGATTGCAGCACACGTCTCACATCCGTGGATGATCTCTGCAATGGTGTCAATGGTGAGGTCCACCCCTCGATCTCGAGCCCACCTGTATGTTGCATCTCTACCTTGGTGGCCCGAGGTCTCGTGGGCCCACCGAGCTATGAACAGTTCACCTTTGTGCTGCCAGTCCAAGTCCACCTGAACCACTCTAATCTGGGCATCTTGGTCTGCCTGCTGGTTGTGTCAATGTTCATCAGTGGCCTGACTCTTGGGTACATGGGCATCCACGTGGCGCACTTTCACAAAGAGTTTTTTCACACGGGCTGCAATGTCCTGCCATACTTCAGCAGCCCAGACGTTTTTACTCTTACGTTGCCAGTTGTTCTGCTTCCATTGCTGCAGCCATTTCCACAGGGTATTTGCCACTGCCCACGAGATGGTGTAGAGGTAGAGCCTCGGCCACTTTTCCCGCTCAGCAATATCCAAAGCAAGCTGGACGGCTTTCACCTCTGTGAACTGGCTCAGTGACCCGTCGTGTGGGACTCCATACAGCAGCCTTCCATCGTCGATGTTTTCCCACAATGTGACAAGACCCACCAGTGAACAGGGCATATCGCTTCTCCTCATCCGGCAGCTCGTTGTATGGTGGGGCTTCCTTAGCAGTGTCACCTCCTGCTCTGGTGACATCCCGGAATCTTTGCTCTCTGGCCAGTTCGTGATCACCTCTAATATCCCTGGGCGGCTGGGGTTCCCTATTCGAGCCCGTTGTGTTATCAACACAATCCATTTACTCCACGTGTCATCGGTTGCATGATGCGTGGAGGAGGCCTTTCCTTTGAACATCCACCCCAGCACCGGCAGTCGGGGTGCCAGGAGGAGCTGTGTTTCAGTGCCGACCACTTCTGAGGCAGCCCGAACTCCTTTGTACGCTGCCAGTATCTCCTTCTCAGTTGGTGTATAATTAGCTTCAGAGTCTTTGTATCCCCAGCTCCAAAAGCCTAGAGGTCGGCCTCGGGTTTCCCCAGGTGCTCTCTGCCAGAGGGTCCAGGTAGGGCCATTCTCCCTGGCTGCGGTGTAGAGCATGTTCTTAACCTCCTGCCCTTCCCAGACTGGCCCGAGGGCTACTGCTTGGGCAATCTCCCGCTTAATTTGTTCAAAGGATTGTTGTTGCTCAGGGCCCCATTCAAAATCGTTCTTCTTACGGGTTACATGGTAGAGAGGGCTCACAATCAGGCTGTAGTTCGGGATGTGCATCCTCCAGAACCCCACAGCACCCAGGAAAGACTGAGTCTCCTTTTTAGAGGTTGGTGGGGCCATGGCTGTGATCTTGTTTATCACCTCCATTGGGATGTGGCAATGCCCATCTTGCCACTTTATCCCTAGGAATTGAATTTCCCTTGCAGGCCCCTTGACTTTCTTTTGCTTAATGGCAAAGCCGGCCTTCAGTAGGATTTCAATGATTTTCTTCCCTTTCTCAAAGACTTCCTCGGCTGTGTTCCCCCATACAATGATGTCATCAATGTACTGCAGGTGTTCTGGAGCCCTACCTTTCTCCAGTGCAGTATGGACCAGTCCATGGCAAATGGTGGAGCTCTGGTTCCGCCCCTGGGGCAATCGATTCCAGGTGTACTGGATGCCTCTCCAAGTGAACGCAAACTGTGGCCTGCACTCTGGCGCTATCGGAATGGAGAAGAACGCGTTAGCAATGTCAATCGTGGCGTACCACTTGGCTGCCTTCGACTCCAGTTCATACTGGAGCTCTAGCATGTCCGACACTGCAGCACTCATCGCTGGCGTAACTTCATTCAGGCCACGATAGTCCACAGTTAGCCTCCATTCGCCATTAGGCTTTCTCACTGGCCATATAGGGCTGTTGAAGGGTGAGTGAGTTTTGCTGATCACCTTCTGGCTGTCTAGTTGGCGAATCAGCTGATGAATGGGGACCAGGGAATCTCGGTTGGTGCGGTACTGCCGCCGGTGCACCGTCCTGGTAGCAATCGGCACTCGCTGCTCCTCAACCTTAAGCCGCCCCACCACTGAGGGATCCTCTGAGAGGCCGGGTAAGGTGGACAACTGTTCAACCTCCTCCAGGGCAGCTACACCAAAAGCCCACCGGTACCCTTTTGGGTCTTTGAAGTTCCCTCTCCTGAGATAGTCTATGCCCAGGATGCACGGGGCATCTGGGCCAGTCACAATGGGGTGCTTATGCCAGTCCTTCCCAGCCAGGCTCACTTCAGCTTCCAATACGGTCAGTGGTTGGGATCGCCCTGTCACTACGGAGATGCAGATGGATTCAACCCCACTGTAGCTCGATGGCATCAGGGTGCACTGTGCGCCTGTGTCCACCAAAGCCTTATACTCTTGTGGGTCTGATGTGCCAGGCCATCGGATCCACACTGTCCAGTAAATCCGATTATCCCTTTCCTCCACCTGGCTCGAGGCAGGGCCCCTCTAATGCTGCTCATCATCACTCACTTCTTGTAAGACTGATTTACTGGTCCCCTCAAGAGGGTCAGACATAACATTGGCCATTCTATTCTGCCTGGAGAATTTCTGACTGGACACTGGAGCTGCGCTCCTCTTGGAGGACTCCCCTTTCGTGATGGTCTTCCCTTTCAGCTGCTCTACTCGTGCAGCTAGGGCGGCAGTGGGCTGTCCATCCCACCTCCTCACGCTTTCTCCATGGTCACGGAGGAAAAACCACAGGGTGCCTCGTAGTGTGTACCTTCTGCTGCCTTTCTCTTGGGTGGGGAAACGTTTACTTCTAATGGTTGAGACATCAGCCCGTGTAGGTGGAGTGTAGGACATGTCCTCTTCCATTTTTTGGACCCTCTGAGACAGTTCCTCCATAGCTGAGACCCAGGAATGTTGAGATAAAGGGAGATTTCCCTCCTATTGCCAGAGTTTGCCAACCACTCCATCCACTGTTAGAGTCTGGGTGTCTGTCCACCAGGACACTATTGCCAATGCTTTTGAGTGCTCTTCTGGTGCACTCTTCAGGAACTTTCGCCACATCAGGTGTGTGCAAGGGGCCTGATCTGGGTCCATGGGTGACTGCTCATCATTCAGATCACCATAGATCATCTCAAACACAGCCAGCTCCCTGAGATTCTGAATTCCCTTCTCAATGTTGGTCCATTTGCTTAGCTGACATAGGATATCATCCTTGTAGGGCTGCCTCTCCCTTACACTGAGCAGGAGTCGCTTCCAAAGGCTGAGGGTTTGAGTCTGTTTCCCTATTTCCCTATCAATGCCAGCGTCCTTGGCCAAAGACCCCAGCTGCTTGGCCTCTCTCCCCTCCATCTCAAAAGCACTGGCTCCATTGTCCCAGCATCGGAGCAGCCAGGTGCAAATCTGCTCGCCTCTCAGGTGGCCGAAATCTCTCCACATACCTCGCAGCTCAGTCAGGGATAGAGATCAGATGATCACCTCTGGTCCTTCCTCCTGTTCCCCTGCTGGGCCTGGCTCATCCCCATCCCCCACTTTGCAAGCTGACTTTCTGGTATATTTTGTTTTCTGTATCGGGGCAACCGATACTGGCACTGGCTGGCTCTCTGGCTCAGTCGCTGTGCTGGTGGAGGCGACTGAGACTGGCTCTGCCTGTTCCCCTGGCCCAGCTGCTGTACCAGTAAGTTCACTCTCAGATCCTGCAGCCCTTTCTCCCCCCTTGAGGGCAGTGGGTGGTATTAAAGAGGACACAGTAGGCATGGGCAAGTCCCCAACACATCGCAGCGAGTTGTGTCACCTGGGTTTTGCCAGTTTGGTAACACACCCTTTCTAAGCACTCCATCAGTTTATCAGGGCTCTGCATCTGTTCGGGAGTGAAATTCCAAAGCATTGGAGGTGCCCACCGACTCAGGCCTTTGCCCATCTTTTCCCACACCCCTTGCCACTCATTATTATCTGACCTCGGGGCAGGTTTCCGGGTGCTGATATTGTTAGAGAAGTGCCACATGGCCAAAACCAAAATCAGGCAGGCATTCAGAAAGCATTGTGCCACAATCACACTGGCCTGCAGGCTCCATGGATAATTGAAACTCTCAAAAACCGAGAGGATCTCTTCCCCTGGCTCACCCATAGAGGGGGTGAGACACCTAACAAAAGCCCAGGCAGCAAACAGGTACCGGCCCGCCCCCACCAATAGTGATACAAAGGCATTATAAGCAGTCAGTAGCCAGTATGACAAAACAATCCCCTTTACACATTTTCCACCGACAACAAACACCAGCACTGGAAACACACAGTGGATATAAGGAATAATCCAGCCCCACCAAGCAAGCAAGTTGGCCAGCACTGCAAACATTTTCTTATCAAACAGTACAAATACAAACAGAAAAATTACACCCAACAGATTGCTCTAACACACTCTGGTCAGGGTCTGTCCCTTTTAGATTCTTATTTCAACCCTCTTGTGCCCCACGTTGGGCGCCAAAAAAGGCTGTGGTGGTTTAGGCCCTGCTGGACTGGAGACCACGTTGCCGTTGTCCCTCCCCCACCCTCGGACACAAGTAGGGTACAAACTCTGGGTTAAAATAAGAATAAATTTAATATAGCACTGTAATAAAAACAATCTGAACAACAACAGTGGCAATGATAATAACAATAAACAGTAATAACAGTAAACAAGACAAAAGATATACAGAGAAATACCGCAATGGTTACAGACAGCCCGCCGTTGCTTCCCGTGACCAAAGCCACAAAGGAAAAAGTTCCTGCGCTGCCGCACCAGACCTGACATCAGCATGGTATGAATAACCCAGCTGGAGATCCTTTCCCCCCTCTCTGCTGGGGAAACTTAACCCTATCCTAGCTGAACCAGGACAGACATTCAAACGCTGGGATACATATTTAGTAAAAGGCACATGGTTAGTCTAGATTAGGGGATCTGTCAGTCAAGGTGCCCAATCAATGTACCATGGAAGGGGATAAAGTCCCTGTAGTGCACGTAAAAAATATATGCTGGGGAAGACAGTCTGGATTGTTCCTGCCTCAGGTAAAGGCAAAACTATCTGTGGGACTGCTTCTGCTCAAGGACCTGGGTGCTCTTGGTGGGTAGTGCGGAAGGATGGGGCAGTGTGATGTGTACCTGAAGGGGATTTGATTTTGGGTGAGAATAGCCAATGATCTGAATTGTATGATGTTAATTGCTATATAATACTGTGTGTCATCACTACTATGATTGCTATATGCCATATCAACAGTATCACTGTAAGAATTACCCAGGTTAATGAAGAACAAATTCTGATGAAACTGAGCGAAGTCCACTGACTATAGAACTAGTCAAATGCAGCAGTGATAGAACCAGAACTGGCTTCAGCATGCAACAATCCAACACAGTATTGATGTGGTAGCGGCACAGATATTTTTCCCAAAACTGTTACAAACCTGAGCTGCATATGCTCCCTTCTACTTTTAATATGCAAAAGGATGGTTTTCTATGTCTTAGGCTACCATATCTTGACAATGAATGATGATTCCCCAACTGGCAAAGTAACACTGGTACAAAACAGTAACTGAAAAACAGTCAACATTATTTTGCTTTGGTGAATCAGAAGGGATATCTGTAAAAACTGTTTATCAATGGAGCAGGAATCTCTACTTGTCCTAATACTGCAAAGTAAAATGGGGAAATGTCCAAATGGGAAGCAGTAACAAGTGGTGTCCCTCAGGGGTCTGTATGGGGACCAGCACTATTTAACCTCTTAATTATATCACATAGGTAGTGGGATTGAGTGCACTCTTACCAAGTTTGTGGATAACACCAAGGTGTGTGGTGCAGTTGATACACAAATGGGTAGGGTTGCCCTCCAGAGAGAGGGACCTTGACAGCCTTGAAGAGTAGGCCCATGCGAACCTCATAAATTTCAACGAGGCCAAGTACCAGGTCCCGCACCTGTCTCGAGGCAATCCTCAGTATCAGTACTGTCTAGGGAATAAATGGATTTAGAGCAGCTTTTTGGAGAAGAACTTGGGGACACTGATGGAAGAAAAAATTGGATATGAGCTTGCAATGTGCGCTTGCAACCCAGAGTGCATAAAATGAACCATGGCCAGCAGGTCAAGGAAGGTGATTCTCTCCCTCTGCTCTGCCCTGGTGAGACCCCATCTGGAGTACAGTGTTCAACTCTGCATCCCCCATTATAAGAAATACATGGAACTGTTCGAGTGTGTTCAGAGGAGGGCCTCAAAGATGATCAGAGGAATGGAACACCTCTCTTATGAAGAAAAGGTTAGAGAGTTGGAGTTATTCAGCCTGCAGAACAGAAGGCTTTGGGAACACATTACTGTGGCCTTTCAGTATATAAATGGGGTTGTTAGAAAGATAGAGAAAGACATTTTACCAGCATCTGTAGTGAGAGGAGAAGGGGCAACAGATTTAAACTAAAAGACAATAGATTTAGACTGGACATAAGGAAGAAATTTTTTAGTATGAGAGTGGTGAGTCTCTGGAATATGTTGCCCATAGAAGTTGTGGATCATGGGATGTTTTCAAGGGCAGGGTGCATGTAATTTTGAGCAACCTGATCTTGTTTGGACTAAATGATTTTTAAAGGTCCCCTCCAACCAAATTTGTTCTATGATTGTGTGATACTATGATTCTATTTTTCTAGTAAATAAAATTAAGTTAATGAAAGGATTTTTTACATTTATTACAATAAATTCATTTGTTTAAGAAATAAAATTATAACAAAAGTACTCCTAAAACTAAATCTATGATGCTTGCTGTGAAACAAGCTCATTTATACCTAAATAAACAAAAACAATTAGACACAATTCTCTGAAAAATGCCCTTGTTGTATCAAGGTTAGTGCTTTGCACAGGATGCGCACAAGAATAAGCTTATTTCTTTGAATTTGTATTGATTTTGGCTGGGTGAGAGTTAATTTTCTTCCTAGTGACTAGTATAGTGCTCTGGTTTGGATTTAGGATGAGAATAATGTTGATAACACCCTGGTGTTTTTGTTGTAGCTGAGCAGTGCTTACACTAAGTCAAGGACTTTTCAGCTTTTGATAGTGCCCTGCCAGAAGGCTGTGGGTGCACCAGAAGCTGGGAGGGGAGGTGCCAGGAGAGCTGATCCAAACTGGCCAAAGGGATATTCCATACCATTTGACGTCATGCTGTACAAGAAAACTGGAAGGAGTTGGCCAGGGGATGAAGGCCCGCTGCTCAGGGTCTGGCTGGGCATTGGTCAGTGGGTGGTGAGCAACTGCACTGTGCATCACTTCTTTTATATAGTCCCTTACCATTATTATTATTTTCCCTTTCTTTTCCTATTAGACTGTCGTTATATCAACCCATGAGTTTTACCTTTATTCTGAACCTCTCCTCCATCCCACTGGGGAGGAGTGAGAGAACAGCTTTGTGTTGTTTAGCTGTCTACAGGGTTAAAACACAACCAAGCATACAATTTATCTAAAAAAGGGAGAACAGGAAGAAGGAGAGACAGAGATTCTAAAGTTTTATACAAAATTTAGTCCAAATTTCTGTAAAGATAATAAAATCTATTTGTTAATATCTAGAAAATTTAATGTAAGTAAGAGCACACGGATTTATTTGACATTGTATTTATTAACTGATTTATAGAAGTATGGAATAAGGTTTTTTAACTGTTTTGTATTTGGACAGAAATAATTTTATTGTTGAATACTTTCCATCTCATTAATTTTTCAACTAAAATATCTGTTCTCAAAAATTTGAAAATTCCATCAAGAAAATTACATTATGGCTTTCTGACTGATTTTGTTGAAGAGTTATGTCAGTTTTGCTTCCTACAAGAGGAGGTGACATCTGTGTATCAAATGAATGACAGGCAAAAACAAACCCCAAGATTCGTTTTCTGGATTTTTTAAATATTTTTTTTAAGTATTGGATAAATATTTTTTAAAAATATTTTTTGTTGTTGTTGTTTTGTTTCCTTTTGTTTAATGAGATTTCTTTTTCCAGCCATTTCTTGTGTCATATGAGCTTAAGATCTGTCACTGCCTTATTGAGCTGGACAATAAAAAAGCTTTTAGCTCTGTCCTAACCCTGAGAACCATTTTGAATGCATTTGCACTCTATTGGTATATCTCTTAAATTCTCAGTATTTTGTGATATCAATGGTGAATCTGTCCTTCAGCTTGCAACTAAGGTTTTAATGGCAGCACTCAAGTGCCTTAAGTGTGTTCTTACTTTCCATTTCTAGGACTACATCATGCAGGACTGATTCCTAAATGTTTAGAACAAAGGTATGTCCAGTGCTCAGAAGCTCTTAATCAGTCAATGAAACTAAAATGTGAAAGATATAAAGCATCAGCAAAATTGTTAAAAAATGAAGCTCTTATTGCCATTTTTTATTATCATTATGGCGTTTTCCTCTAATAAATTAGAGGTCAAAGTTTCAGAAATATACTGTAATATAATATAAATAGCAGTCAAACAATCCACGTAAAGCAAGGTGCAAGTATGAGCCTCCAGAGCTGTAATAAAAGTGTTTTCATGGAGCGTCCATAAAGGATTTCAGTGAAGGTTGAGGGGAAAGGGACTGCTGAATGGTTTTATAGATAGCAAGACTTTCTTTTTTAATGCAACATAAATTTTATTTTACATGTCACTCTTCTCCAACTTTTATTGTTTTAATAACATAAAGGGTGAGAATACCAATGGGATTTGTATGCTCAATTCTCATTAATTTTAATAGGAACTGGTCATCAAAATCCCTTAGGCAACTCTGAAAACATCAGCCAAAATTTCCTGCTGTATTTGAGAGCAAACCGCAAAATCAACAAAAGACAGAGAAGGACTCCCAGTTGAAAATCTGTGAGCACGTTTATTGGATTCCCAGAGCACTGAATAGAGCATAGAGAGAAGTCTGAATCCCTCTCCTGGGCTCTAACTCATGAAGAATGCAAACAGAAGTTCTCTGTAACAAACACAAGTAAGACAAAATATGATCAAAGCTGGATTGTCTTCCCCACTGCATTTTGAAGCATCTTGCCATATTTGACAAATGCAGAATGCTTGAGAGTAAATGATGAATGAGTCTGAGGTATAAAATAATGATCAGACAACTTTAGTAAATCAGCCCAAAATTTAATTTACTGCAGTGAAATCACAGATTTAACATTCAAGATATTAATGGGTACTCAACAGCCTGAAACAACAACAAAGCCTCACTGAAGTCTGTGATCATTTGATAACCATTAAAATCAATAGGCAGCCTTCCATAATTCCAGGGTATGCTGCATCTGGTCACTGGGTTAAGATCTGCTTTTACTAGATACACCAGCTGCATTAATAATGTATTTTCTCTCCATGTCTATAACAATTCCATCTCTACAATATTATGAAGACATGCTTTTTATTAATGTATTATATCCCCTGATCTCTAGCTACCATAGTTCAAATTAAGGTTCCTGTGACAAAATAAATGGGAATGAAATATGGTTTTTTGCAGTAAATAAAAATTACGAATCATTTGTCTAGAGCTAAGATGAACCGTTTAACATCAGTAATCCTCTCAAAATGTCCATGTATACTTTCATGTTACTGGATTAGTATTTCATTACAACTTTTTTTCAAAGTAAGGACATATTTTCCCAAGATATGAGCCACTGTTTTGAGAGTCAAAGATATAATTGACATAATGAAAATTGTAGTTATGATAATACTGTTCATTATTAATCTCCTTCAATAATTCTGTGGGAACATGTGACATAGTTAATATCTCTGTTTTCTTACTTAGTGGAATTTGAAATCTCAAACAGGAAGGTTTTGCTAGTTTTAGAAGGTCAAGTTTTAGTCAAGGGATTAAATAGGAGTTCTTGTAGTACTGGGTTCACATATTTTTGTCTCAAAAGCTCCTAAATCATTTTAATGACACTAAATATCAAATTGAATTTTAAAAAAATCCAATCCTAAATAGATTGTTTTCAGAACTGTCTCATTATAGAAATTGTGCAACCTGTTCTATAAGTTTTATATTGTCTTTAATTTATAAATTTCAATCAATGTGTTCAAGTAAGCAAGCACTTAAACTATATTGTGCTGGAGAAGTTGTTGTTTGTTGTTTTTTTTTTCTGTTAGTTATGAACAAAAAAAAGTATTTAGAAGTATCTTTATAGTTTACCATGGAATACAGAACTACCAGGATTATCAAGGATTTGAATCTTCAGTAGAAATATCATGCAGTTGTCTTTCCAGAAAATTTTAATTTAGAATGTACTCTTTGATAGCTCGATGCCAGTCTTTATCTTCCTAATGTTACATTTATTTTCTTTTATTTTGAAAATGGGATGAGGAGAGGAAGAGGGGAAGTATAGCCTTGCTGTGCAAGTGAAACGCAAAGGAAGTGCCACTTTTTTAAAGAAGAAAAATGTTTTCAAACAACTGTTTTCAGCTTGTGAAGTAATATCATATGATAATATATTCCATTTTCCAATTTTAGCCAAGCAGCTTCATTCTTCAATTGACTGCGAAAGTGCTTGGAATAATTTTTGCTGGCTGTATCCAAAGTTTGCTTTTCTTGAACAAAATTTGGAAGGCCTGCATGAATATTGGGCTGTAAATAATTCTTGCCTACAGACTGGCATAAAACCAGTAAACCCATTAAATCTCTCCTTGATATCAGTGAGTCCATCACTACTGAAATTCTTAGTTATGCTGTAATCTGCTATTTTTCTGTCAGATAAACTAAAAGTATGAAATACTATCATAAGGATCCTAAATGAAACACTTGAAGGACTAGAGTGACTTTGAGGCTAAACACCCAAGTCAAGGAACAAACCCTCAGGAAGAGAGGAGAGAGGTTCTACCCAAATGTTAGGTTTCAATGTGTGGTCTGAGAAAGTTTTTGCCCCTGTGGTTATTCCTTAGGAAATTCTTGCTATTAAAGGCAAAAATGGACACGGAATTTTGCAGTCATATTTATGCCCATGCTTGTTAAAAGGAGCTAAACTGATATTCAGACATGTAACTTGGAGTTAGCACAGCTGTAAAGGATTATTCCCTTTGAGTGGAGATTTTGGGAAAGGACTGGTTCAGAGCCTTGCTATCCTCAATGAGAGCAAAGCCAGGCTTTCCATCAGGTGTTCCAGGGTTCAATGAGAAATAAGCAAAGCCTTGCTGAAGATTTTCTCAAGTATATATGTGTTTACCCTATGTTGGTATACTCTAGATCTGCTCTCATGAAGTGTATCGACTTTCTAAGGGATACAAACTACTTTTATAGAACTTCTTAGTTAACATTATGCTTGGTTATGCTTGGTGTCTTTAGATGTGTCCTCTTTCCCTTCACGTAACTGATTTAAGCTTTCCTTGGTACTGCAGCCCCACTGTTAAAGTTGAGTAATTTAATCCTATTTAGGAAAGTTAGGGTTTTGTATTAGATGTCTTCTCAACTTTGATTTTTTTTTTTTTTTAGCATTGTCTTTACATAGCACTGACTACAGTGTTTATGATAGCCAAACATGTGGGATGTTCTGGATTGCAAGTTTTGTGCATTTCCAGACCTCTGTGCCTCACCAGGAGACGTGCGTGCAGTTTGTAGTCCCCCAAATTGTTCAGTCTATTTAAGATTGTCAAGCAGTTAGAAGCACTACGCTTTGATTTATAAACACAGTAATAGTTTGTTTTGAGATAGCAGAAACAAATTAAGTAAAGTAGAGGGAGATTGGGGGTTATTTACTTGTCTTTTCTGCTAAAAAAAGCGTAACTGTGGAAATGCAGTGCATCTGACAATGTGTACTATTATTTGTGTTGATAAAATGCAGAATGTCTTCAGTCTGAAAATGAATAGATTTAAAATCTCTTGGAGACAAAGGAATTACAGATGAGCGTTGCTCATCTTCTCATGAGGAAGATTTGAAATATTGCTGTCTTCTTCTGAACTCAAGTAGATTTTGTGCTTGAGTTCTGTTGTCTTTGCCAAAGTGCCACAGAGAATAATATAGCTAGAAGAACTATCTATCTATCATGTGTGCATTTTACAGCTATTAAAAGAAAAAGAAACCTTTTTTGCCTATTGCCTCAACCTATCCAAAGCACATGTCCAAGACAATAAGATTGATCTTATTGAAGTCATTTAGACTAAAACCTGAGGTTCTGACCCAGAATGCAGTAGATAAAATTATCAAGGCTTATTTGTAACTGTATGAAAATTTTGAACTCCAGAATAGAGTGGAACCTTACTGATTCAAATGTTTTTGGAGACTATCATTCTTCAGGTTAGTGAAGGTCCCGATCAGTGTGATATGATGGTTGTTGACACTGATATTTCTTAAACAGGTTACTGAGTTGTTACTTTTCCTGAATGTCGTTTGGAGATCAAGGAAATAGTAACTTTTTAGCCTGTGTAGAATAGAAATTCTTGCAGAAGCGATACCCAATTGGTACTTATGTTGGCTGTTTCGATTGGTGAGTTCTGAGTTGGAGGGTCTGCCATGCTATGTCCTTTGCAGGAATAGTTTTCAGCATGCATTTTGCTGGTATTTCAGATTTTATAAAAGAATAACCACAAAACTAATCACTGAAAAATCTAAGTGGAATCCAGTTGTTAATTGGTTTTGCATACCATTAACTGAACTTCTTCATTAGGAATGTCACTGTATTGCACCACCAACTATTTTTAAAAAGCGACCAGCCCTACCGATACTTTGAAAGTATATTCTTGAATATTTCAGAATGGCCACGTAAGTATTCCATAGAGAGAATACACCAAATGACAAGGTGAACAAAACTGCTTTAAAGAAAAATCTTGTTTAAAATTACATAGTGGCATAAGTTGTGTGATTTTCCTGAAAAAAAAGAGCACTTGAAATTCTTAGGAAAATCTCGTGGCACAATGAAATACATTCTATAGCTGAAAAGCATGAAAAACCAACTGCAAGGTTCTACATTTTAAAAGTACACTTTTAAGGGCTCTCAGAGCCATCCTGGAACCCTGCATTAAACAGCTATACAGTTCCTCACTGCTGGCTTGAGACGTCTGTTTTAAATTAACTTTCTAGAATGATTTAAGGTCTAGAAGAATTGTTCAATTGGGAAAGCTTCATTTGCACGTTTTGATCAAACAACTTCAGAGCACATCTTTGCTCCACTTTTGCTTTTAATTTAAGATTTTCTAGAATTCATGTGGGAGAGGCAGCGTGCTGCATGGAGATGCCCCTGCGCGGCGGCAGGGCGGGCTGTGCGGGCGGGCCCCTGCGGGAGCGGCCGGGGCTGCCCCGCGCCGGACACAGCCGGTTCCAGGCGGCTCCAAGGGCCCCAGCGCAGGGCACAGCTGAGCCCCTCAGCCCCGGGCGGGCGCCTCGGGGAAAGCCTGGGTAAGGAAGGGCAAAGCGCTGCCCGGCAGCCAGGCCCGAGGGAAACGGGGGCAGAAACAGCCCTGCGAGCCCCCTGCCAGGGCAGAGCGGCGGCAGGAGGGGCTCCAGGCGCCCCGGCAGAGAGGCCCCTGCGGCCCCGGCAGAGGCCCCGCTGGGGCGGGGGTTTCCCTGCGGCCCCGGCAGAGGCCCCGGCCTGGAGCGGGGAGAAGCCTCAGGAGGAAGGAGCGGCCGGAGGAGCTGGCACGGACTGGCCGCGGCCCCCCAGCCCCCATCCCCCTGTGCCCATTCAGCACGTAGTGAGGAGGTAGAGGAGTTGGGGGATGCAGGGGTGAAGGTGAGCCTGGAAAGAAGTGAAGGGCATGAGGAGAAAGGTTTTCATTTTTGTGTTTATCACCATCAAGATATAACTGTGAAAAAATTAAAAGTGGTTTTCCCCCATGTCAAGCCTGTTATGCCTGTGATGGTAATTGGTGAAGTGATCTCCTTGTATTTATCTTGACGCATGACCTTTTCCATCTTTCTTCATGCTCCCTCTCCTGTTGAGGAGGGAGTGAGATCAGCTGTGTGGGCATCTGGCCCTTAACCGTGCTCAACCTACCAAGGTTAGCCAGATCTTTTTTCTGACTATGCTTTTTTCTTAGACTAAATGGCAAATTTTCTTGTCAAAAAATACTCATGTATTATATTGTCTTCAAGCGCCCAGTGTGTCAAAAATTTCTGTGAGACATCTTTTGCTCCCACATTTATAGTAATTTTAAAATCATATAATAAGGGAAATTGTTCAGATTTTGTTAAAATGCTGGCTTTTCTAAAATCTCATAATTTCAGTGAGATCAACATTTCACTTGTGACTCCAATAATGAAGTTGGAAATATGTGTCTTTATAGCTAATGTGAAAAGATGTCCTGGTTTTAATGATTATGAGTACACCTGGCTCCCATTGGACTCTATAAGAAGCTATAGAAGCTGAGTACTTGTGAAAAAAAAAAAAAAATCTGGTTGAAAGAACTCAACTTTTTATAGCTTTGTGTGAAAAGTTAGAATAAATAGCTGTTTGCAAGTGCCACCAAAATATTAGCAACTATTATTGGACATCTATTTCAAAATTTCTTTGTGAAATTTCTTATTACTCTATGTTTATCTTTGTTACCTGGAGACTGAGTGACTAGGACCTGCTTTTTTTTTTTTTTAGGAGAAATTTAAATCACTGTTTTAGAACTTTCCACAAGACTTAGTGCAGCCCGTTACATTTATTTGTCCCTCACAATACTCCTACAGTGAAATTTCTGCTGTGTTTTTTCTATTGCAAGGAATTATTTTTTTTCTGAATGTGTCACATGGGAAAAAGGTTCATGTCAGTGTGAAGTTCCTTTGCTCTTTGAAAGAAGTGTCAAAATCGCATTGAATATGATAAAAGGAAATGTGAAAGACCAATTAACCAAGTTTTTTCATATTTTTCAGATCACAGATTAGATTGAAATAATCTCAGAATTTTGTGAAGATTCACTGGACTTTGGATGAGGTCCTGAGTCTTAGGTAAGTGACATCCTGAAAGCCAGCCGAACAGCAGAATGAGTGTGTGAATTTCACCTGCAGTAGGAAAGCTAAAGCTAATGAGGAGGAACTTGTCATGAAAAGAGAGCTACCATGGGTGACAGCAGCAGCAGAAGGGTTGACACAGGGCCGTAACACAGTCAGGGGTTCTGATTTCCATCATGCTGAAGCTAGGCAGAGAAAGAAAGCAGATGGAGTTTTATCTGCTGCCTTTCTTTCTGAGGTTTTATAGGTCATTAGGGGGTAATAGTAGCTTTAAAAGACATGACCAGTAGGAGATAGGAGAGGCTTGCTTGCTGAAATTTCTGTAATTACTCACTCATGTTGGGTTCCTCGCAGAAAGAAGTGGAAGGAGTTTTGAGGTAGCTGACCTTTCCTTGGAGAATGGTTCGTGTTCCACAAGGGAGTGCACAAAGAATTATTTTAGGAGTAGTGAAAGTGAATACGTAATAATTAAAATATCTCTGCAGTATATGGAAAACTAAATACTTCATGCACATCTTACTTTTCACAGCCCACTACCATTCTTAAACCTTATTATGTATTTTACTATAATGTTTATTTTTTACTGAGATGTGCAGTACAGTTATAGAAAAAACATTAGAAATTATTTGAAATCACTTATCTACAGTTTTCTTGCAGGTTAAAAGGATATTTCAGTTCAAGCAGTGAAGACTGGTGTCACTAGTCTGATTATTGCAGTCAGGAGCTCTTTCAAATTAGTGTTAGTTATAACTACTAAGAAAGATCAGCTCCTCTGTTTTCTACTGTACAACCACTGAGGAATTAACGTTTTAACTTTGCTATCCATACTATTTTATACAGATACAATTTTACATTGTTTTGGGATTTAATTCTCTCTGTTTTACAGTATGATAAAAGTTCTTCTTTAAGAAGGGCTTCAGCACATTCTTCCTTTAGATTGCAGTCACCAGGGCATGCTTTTTTTTTTTAGTTGTAGTTGGGTTTTGTGCATCACCTGCTTTTCCCAATGCAAATCATTAGTCTTAAATATAGATTCCACAGATATATGGAAATCAGTGGGGTTTATATATCTGACATGCCTTTATTTTCCCTGAGTTAGCTCTAATGTGGCTGCATTTTTAGCTCAACTCGGGTGGTCTATCAAAAGGGTGTAGTCTTAACAGCTCTTCAGCTGTTATCATAATTATTTTATGCAGCGGTTCAGTAACTGTGCAGTTTGGCTTCTCCTTAAAACCTAGACTAAGTCTTCAAAGAATTCACCTGACAATAGGCAACCAAAATCAGCACTGCACTATGGATTCCCTGAAGTCTCAGGGTTTTAGGCATTAAGGCGTGAATGTTTGTGGATGATAAAGATCTAGAAATAAATGTAACTAGAGGAGTGCCAGAAGGATCAAGATTGTGGTGATCAGTGAGATGAACAAGAGATAGCATGTTGAAATCTGAGAGCGAGCGAGCTGTTAACAAAATAAGATGATCTCATTCAGGATAGCTCCAGGGCAGTTAGCTCATGGACCTTGTGTGATGTGTAAGTTAAAGTATGAAGGTGAAAAGCAATGAGACTATGATGACAAAAGCAATAAAAATGGCTATCACCTCAGTTTTGCTTTCCTGCTATGAGATTTTGTTATGGAGAAGGATCGTAACATTTGAAGGTCTGGGACTAAATGAACTGGTGTGTTACAGACCACACTTTCAAAAAAAAAGTCACATTAAATTACAGTTTCATTAAGTTCTCCATACAACAAAGTGTAGTGTAAGAGAAACACTCACTGGTCCTAATTTTGCTTCAGGTGGTTAGAAATGAAAGAAATTGTGAAAAAATTATTTTTTTCCGCAGAATAAATGTTATCAGACTTTGCATAAATTAAAGTGTTCATACCATTTCTTTTTTGGTTATTATGTTTGGATTGACATTTTTAATATAATATTTAATTTTTGAATAAATAGAATTTTTGTGGAACTTGTTCTTGAATTTTATTTTTTCTCCTTTATATCCTCTCTCTCCTCATCTTTCTTTCACCCCAGGAAGAATAGTTTGAAACCTTTGGAATGTACAAGGGAAGAGTGGCAGGCTGACTGTGACAAGAGAAAAATAAAATCCACAGATGTTTCTCAGAAATATATTGAATAAGTAACAGATCTGCATCTTTAAGTCTCTGTCCTTGAAGAAGCCTGGACTTTGGCTTTACAGAATTTTCAGTATATAGTTTAGGCATTCAAGCACTCTAGACAATGTATATGCATTCATTCTCAAGCAAGCTGTAGAGAAATTTATTGGTCTTATTTCACATCTAAAATGTCAATGCTAGTTGTGTGGCTCATGGATGACTGCCACAAAATGAACTCGAGGCCTTTCTGATGTTTGTGGGAGTTTTGCCATCGACTGTGATACAACCAGAAGGTTGCTCACAGCTGTTACTATAGTGATTGGAACTTATTTTTGTCTGACATTGTCGGAGAGTCCTTGGAAGTCTTGTTTCAGTTGATTTCCTGTACACAATTTGTGATGTTGTTGTGGTAATTAATAATGACAATATTGCTGATCAGCATTGCACCTATAGTGGGAAATCTCTTGACTCTTTTGTGTGTTGTATGACTTAAATCCTGTATAAACATAGTGAATAACCTTGGAAGTGATAATCAGCACTAAGACAATAGCCTTTGTCTTTTCAGAATATAAGACCTACAAAAGCTTTCTCTATCAATATTTGTAAGGCTAGATCTGCATTAAAAAAAAATAAAAAATTTTGAAATCTTATTGGAAGGTTTTTGTCCTTTTTCATTCTGGAGAATCTTTAAATTGAAACAAAAAAGTAAAATATTCGTTTAAGGAATGGTTCACTGAAGAACTTTTGTTGATGTTGTTGATCTTTTTAAGAAAACAATAATTAGGGAATTCAGGTTGAATGTACCACCCATATTCTACCCAAATATCTCGTATTCCCTAATCACTAAGCTACCTAGCTTATTCTTTGTGAATGAGGCAGAGCTCCTACAGGTAAAACAAAAATATAATCAACAAATTAAAAGAGAACATCTGAAAAAACAGTGACAGTGGCATTTTTAGACTATTCTCTCATTTACTTGTCTGATTTATGTTTTCCTGAGCAATAGTGTGAGATGCGTGTACAGATCTGGCAAAAGTTGTACAGATTTCCAATGAGAGCAGGCACATCCTTTAAGAATGTAGTGAAAATTGTACGACACATTTACATGGTATTTGAAAATACTGTATCACACCGAGACCAGATTGTATTGTGTAACCTGTATAGAGGGACAGCATTAAGGTTAACTTTTGTAATTATAATCTGGTATTTACTGCGTTACAAACACTGATCAATAAACAACTCTCATACCCTATTGTTGTACTTTTTCTAGACTACTAATTTCCATTGGGTGGAATGTCAGAACTGCTCCATATGTATGTAACTATGTTGCCCTCTTGTGACCGGCTCTCTAAAATGAGAAACCATAGACCACTTAAAGAACAGAACTTGATTTAAAATAATAATAAAATTACTTACTGATTTACAGATCTTGTGCATTTCTTCTTATACTAATCAGACCAAAACTTTTATACTTTCTAAACATGATGTTAAATATCTATCATATGTATGCTGTTTCTATTCCTTTCTGATCCTAGTGTCAAATTTTTGTGGTTTTCTCTTGACATCTCACTGTTTTAGGTGCCCTTCTAATATAAAACAATGTTCACAACCATGTAGGAGCATTTTGTGTGTTGACTATGATGTCAGGAGATAAATGTTATCAAATATGTATGTATATAAACCATCAAGCATCAATTCATTCTGGTTTTGGTTGCTTATCTCCTATGGTTCAGATACTGGTTACTGCAAGCAGACAAAACCGTAGTGAAATTAATGTGTCACTTATTTCAGAGGTAAATCTGACTAGGATCCCTTTTGGGCTTTGTAATTTGTTTTTTGTTTGTTTGGGGTTTTTTTCTTATGTGCCAGTCATTTTAAAATTGGTTCAATTTCTTTTGATGCGTATATTGCTCACTTGGGTTAGTAACTCTTACATATTTACTTAAGGAATTTTTAAATGGTAACTTCAAGTACTGTGAAGTATAGTTGACTAGTTAAATGATGGGCTAGTTATGATGGATGGACAAAACTTAAAACTGAGAAACAGAACAATTAATCATATATTAGGAATAATGCACACTGGATCATAAAAATCCTCTGAGATTAATTACATCTTCAGAAATCCCAGATGTTTTTGCATATTAAGCACAAGTCAGAAACAGTGTCAAGTAATTTTCTGACTTTCTGTAGTATTTTCCACTGTTTCAAACACAGCTTTAGTTGTCTTTCTGTGATTCAGTGATAGATTCTTGTTTTATGTGTGTTAGGATATAAAGTGGTCCTAACTCTTAATTTAAAATATTCTGTCAATGTCTAATGTGACCGGTCAAAAAATATTGTCTAAGAAAATGAATGGGGGGCACAAGGGGAGGAAACACATTCACATAGACACTCACATATATAATGCTTTGGATGGTATTCACCTCAAAAAACCACCTTGTTGCTGGGTACAGAAGATACCGGAAGTTGAATGTGTGTCTCTTTTAGGCACATATTTAGAGGATGAAGCCACTGGCCCAGAGGCTGAAACATTCTAGCAAACTACTTTCCTTAAATAAGGAAGACTGCGAGGGAATCTGGGCAAATTAAGACCTGAGAGTTAATTTACCTGAACCGAGGATTAGTTCCCATAGATTAGAATTGTTGAAGCCACCCTAGGTTACATTTTAATTAGAATTTTTGTGGCAGCTTTCACACAGAGAATGCTTGATTAGACAATCTACCTTAGAGAAGTGTAAAATTCATCTTCATTGTACTTTGGATCCACTTCTTAAATCACGAAGATATACACAGATTAGAGAGCTTGTACATCATCTTCTTAGTAGTTGAGGGAAAGAGCAAATAAGCTGCTTTTTTTTTTTTTTTTTTCATATATAAACCTAGATACAATAATTTCTGAAGAAATCTATGATTTAGAAGGCCAGAAGTCAAGTATCAGGTAGATGCCTAATGCTGCTTTTCCAATCCTGGATAAAAGTGTTATTCAATTGCAGCAGGAGACTCTGGTGAAATATGGGTATATTGTCATTTCATCTGCAGTTGTGCCCAGCAGCATCCCTGCTTGAATGGACCAAACATCTCTGTGCCAGCAGCTGAACTGCCTTCTGTGTGTGAGGATCTCTGAGCCAGCACAGAGAGGGCACCCCTTGAGTTAAGGAGGCCCTCAGGAACACACTAAACACAGTGAAAGTGTACATCCATCACTGTCAGCTCTTCCCTTGCGCCTTGACAAATAGCGTAGTGTCTTCAAGGCTTTTGTTTATTCTGTGAGTTTGCCTGCTGATTGGTGCATATGCAGTGAGTTGAAAGGAACTGCTCTGCAAAGGCAAAACCCTTGGCCTACCTTTACTTCATGAATTACCGTTATAACTATGGAAATGGTGGCTTTTGAAAGTATGTATGCTTTGATTTAAACATCTTATTACACTGTTCCAAAAGACCAGAATACCTGGAGCTATGAGTTTACACAGATAATCCTAGCTCAGTTCTTTGCTATTCTGACTACTGCATAGTTGTGCATAGGCAGGTTATTTGAGAAGAAATCTGGAAATCAAGTAAATGCTAAACAACAGTAAACTTCGAGATGGAGGGCAGAAATTAAATGGCAGAAACTATTCGCTGCAACAGTGTACCTATATGTATTCAGTTACAGGACAAAATTCACTGAACTTACAGAGTAATAGGCAGGATATTATTTTAAATATTTCCACAGGAACTCTTGGATAAGAAGTGATATCACAGAATCATCAAGGTTGGAAAGGACCTTGAAGATCATCCAGTCCAACCATTAAACTAACACTGACAGTTCTCACCTATACCATATCCCTCAGCGCTATGTCGACCCGACTCTTAAACACCTCCAGGGATGGGGACTCCACCACATCCCTGGGCAGCCCATTCCAACGCCTAACAACCCCTTCTGTAAAGAAATGCTTCCTCATATCTAGTCTGAACTTTCCCTGGAGCAACTTGAGGCCATTCCCTCTTGTCCTGTTGCTTTCTACTAGGCTAAAGAGGCTCATCCCCATCTCTCTGCAACCTCCTTTCAGGTAGCTGTAGAGGGCGATGAGGTCTCCCCTCAGCCTCCTCTTCTCCAGACTAAACACCCCCAGTTCCCTCAGCCGCTCCCCGTACGACCTGTGCCCCAGAGCCTGCACCAGCTTCGTTGCCCTTCTCTGGACACGCTCGAGTCATTCAATGTCCTTTTTGTAGTGAGGGGCCCAAAACTGAACACAGGAATCGAGGGGCGGCCTCACCAGTGCCGAGTACAGGGCTCAGATCCCTTCCCTGTCCCTGCTGGCCACGCTATTGCTGACACAAGCCAGGATGCCATTGGCCTTCTTGGCCCCCTGGGCACACTGCTGGCTCCTGTTCAGCCGGCTGTCGGTCAACACCCCCAGGTCCCTCTCTGACTGGCAGCTCTCCAGCCACTCGTCCCCAAGCCTGTAGCGCTGCTGGGGGTTGTTGTGGCCCAAGGGCAGCCCCCGGCATTTGGCCTTATGGAAACTCCTCCAGTTGGCCTCAGCCCATGGCTCCAGCCTGTCCAGGTCTCTCTGCAGAGCCTCCCTACCCTTGAGCAGATCAACACTCCCAACCAACTTGGTGTCATCTGCAAACTGACTGAGGGTGCACTCGATCCCCTTGTCTAGATCATCAATAAAGATGTTAAACAGGAGTGGCCCCAAAACCGAGCCCAGGGGGACACCACTCGTGACTGGCTGCCAACTGGATTTAACTCCTTTCACCACAACTCTCTGGGCCCGGCCATCCAGACAGTTTTTTACCCAGTGAAGCGTGTGCCCATCCAAGCCGCAAGCAGCCAGTTTCACCAGGAGAATGCTGTGGGAAACAGTGTCAAAGGCCTTACTAAAGTCAAGGTAGACAACATTCACAACCCTTCCCTCATCCAAGAAGTGCATTGCCCTGTCGTAGAAGGAGATGAGGTTTGTCAGGCAGGACCTGCCTTTCATAAACCCATGCTGACTGGGCCTGAGCATCTGGTTGTCCCACATGTGTTGTGTGATGGCACTCAGGATGAGCTGCTCCATCAGCTTCTCAGGTACCAAAGTCAAGCTGACAGGCCTGTAATTTCCTAGATCATCCTTCTGAGCCTTCTTATAGATGGGCGTCACAGTGGGCAATTTCCAATCTGTCGTAACCTCCCCGGTCAGCCAGGACTGCTGGTAAATGATGGAAAGTGTCCTGGCGAGCACTCCAGCCAGCTCCTTCAGCACCCTCCGGTGTATCCCATCCGGTCCCATAGACTTGTGTGTGTGTGTGTGATGCAGCAGGTACCTGACTGTCTCCTGGATTGCAGGGGGGTTGCTCTCCCAGTCTCTGTCTTCTGGCTGAGGAGGCTGGATTCCCTCAGTACAACTGGTCTTGTGATTAAAGACTGAGGCAAAGAAGGCATTAAGCACCTCAGCCTTTTTCCTCATCACTTGTTACCGTGTTTCCTCCTGTGTCTAGCAGGGGATGGAGGCTCTCTCTGGTCTTTCTTTTGCTACTGACATACTTATAGAAACATTTCCTGTTATCCTTGATTGCTGAAGCCAGATTAATTTCCAGCTGGGCTTTAGCCCTCTTGATTTCCACCCTGCATAGCCTCACAGCCTCTCTGTAATCACTGTGAGTGACTAGCCCCTTCTTCCAAAGGCTGTAAACTCTCCTTTTCTCCCTGAGTTGCAGCCAAAGCTCCCTGTTCAGTCAGGGTGGTCTTCTCTGCCGCCGGCTTCTCTTACAGCACTGGGGGACAGCCTGTTCCTGTGCCATTAAGACTTCCTTCTTAAAAGAGTGCCCAGCCTTCCTGGACCCCTGGATCCTTCAGGTCCAGCTCCCAAGAGATTCTCTCAAGCAGGTGCCTAAACAAGACAAAGTCAGCCCTTCGGAAGTCCAGGATTTCAGTTCTGCTTAGCTCTCTCCTGGCCTCTCTAAGAATAGAGAACTCTATTATTTCATGATCACTGTGCCCTAGTTGGCCTCCAACCACCACATCATCCACCAGTCCTTCTTTGTTCACAGAAGAGATCCAGCAGGGCACCTTCTGTGGTTGGTTCACTCACCAGCTGCATCAGGAATTTTTCTCCCACACATTCCAGGAATCTCCAGGACTGGCTCCGCTCTGCTATGTTAGTATTTCCAGCAGATGTCTGGGAAGTTCAAGTCTCCCATAAGAACAAGGGCAAGTGATCATGAGATTTCTCCTAAGTGCCTATAGAATATCTCATCCATCTCTCTGTCCTGGGTGCATGGCCTATAGTAGACTCCTACTACAACATCTGCCCTTTTGGCCTTCCCCTGATTCTAATGCAAAGACACTCCACCCTGTCTTCACTACACTTGTACTCAAAGCAATCATAACAGTCCCTAACATACAGAGCCACCCCACCACTTCTTCATTGTCTATCCCTTCTAAAGAGCTTGTAGCCATCAACTGGATGTCTCCAGTCATGCGCGACATCCCACCATGTTTCTGTGATAGCCACTACATCACAATTTTCCTGTTGCATCACGGCTTCAAGCTCCTCCTGTTTGTTATCCATGCTGTGTGCATTGGTATACATGCACTTCAGATGAGCTGATGTCCCCAGCACACTTTTGCATTTAGAGTTCCTACGTCCAGCCTGACCTTTCACAGGTGTTACCATGGTTACTGATCCATCCATATGCCTTCCATCTTTGTTGTGCTGCATGTCTCCATCCCTTGCCTCCACTGCGATGACAGGGTGAGGGTCATCGCTGGCACAACAGCCCACAAACTCTGGTAATCTACCTTGCTGCTTATTTCTGGGAGTTCCAGTTTTGTCCCCTTCCTCCTTCAAATCTAGTTTAAAGCTCTCTCAATGAGCCCAGCTAACTCCTACCCCATTATCCTTTTCCCACTCTGGGACAGGTACATTC
Organism: Athene noctua; assembly: GCF_965140245.1. Classification (NCBI taxonomy): domain Eukaryota; kingdom Metazoa; phylum Chordata; class Aves; order Strigiformes; family Strigidae; genus Athene; species Athene noctua. The sequence continues at coordinate 87,674,557 of NC_134038.1, forward strand.
CATCTGATGACATAGGGTCTAGCATCCTGTATACTAATCTGTGATTGAGGGATCCAAAGCCCTGTTGGTGACACCAGTCTTGAAGCCACAAGTTCATCTGTTGAATTGTCCTGTAATCTTCCTCATCCATCCCTGCAACTGAAGGGATGGAGGAGAACACTGTTTGTACCCCCGATCCCTTAACCAGTTTCCCCAAGGCCCTGAAATCTCTCTTCATTGATTTTGGACTTTTCCTCGTAATTATGTCACTACTACCTGAAAAACGAAGAGAGGGCGGTAGTCCTTAGGTCTCACTGGAGTAGGGAGTTTTGCTGTGAGGTCCTTCCCCCAGGCCCCAGGGAGGCAGCAGACTTCCCTATGAAGCGGGTCTGGTCTGCATATGGGGCCTTCGACACCCGTCAGAATGGAGTCACCCACTACAATGACCCTTCTGGGGTTCTTGTTAGAATTGGTTTTAATACCTGGTCTAGAGCGACCCAGCCTTCATGAACCTTCATCTTCCTTCTTGTTTGATTCATTTTCTTCATCCTTCTGTACTACATTCAAGACTTCCAGGGCCCCATATCTGTTGTGAAGGGGACCCTGGAAGGTGAGGGAGGTCAGGAGGGGATTTTCCTGCCTCCTTCAGGAGGGACCCATTTCCAGTCTCCCCCATCTGTTAGGTCCCCTCCTTCTGCCTGGTAGGAAGAGGATGAGGGATCATCCACCTCTTCTGGAGCCTCCATTTGCTCCTGTTGTTTCAGGGGTGCCAAGGTGCTACTCCACCAATCAATTTCCCTTTTGCGCTCCCTAATACTTCTTAATCTTTTAACCTCTTCTTTGAGTTCTGCCACCAGGCTAAGCAGGTGACCCAGCTGATCACAGCACACACAGGTGTTGTCCCTGATGCCCTCTGACAGGACTGACGGGCTCAGGCACTCCCTGCAGCCTGGGACCTGGACCGCTGCATGTCTGCATGGCAGCTCCATCTGTGTCACCACGTTCTTTCTGGTGGTCGTCCTGATACGAGTGGAGACTATGGTTCAGTCTACTCATGGAGGACAATAAGATGACAACTAGCTCAGATAAGCTCTAGACCCAGGAGAGGGACTATGCCCTGTCCGCTCGCCCTGCCCGCACGAACTGCCGCACAAACTGACGTGCCACACACACCCTCTGACGCACCACACCCTGTTTGCCCGTCCTGGTCGCTTGTGGTCCCTGGGGACTGCTTTTGTACGTGAGGGGTGTTGGGCATCGTCACTCTAGTCTCTACCCACCCTGAGTCCCTGCTGTCCTCATTCACAGCTCACTCTTCCCACTCAGGGGGAGGCAGCTTGAGGCAATCCCAGTTCCCTGGGCTTCTGCCTTCTGGGCTTGTGGTTTTGCCGTGGGTTTTTTGATGCTTTCAGAAGGGCCCCCTGCCACTATCCTCCTCTTCAGAGCCTCTCTCCTCAGCAACTGAGCATTCTACTTCATTATGCTAACATGTAGAAAGAAGCATTTTTCCTTGTAATTTCTCAAACTAATAGAAACCTTGAAATAATTTTTATGGTTAATTTCAATAATCGTGGCTTTGAATTTTTTGGTACATTCTTGTTTTTTTTTTCAGTAAAACATCTTCATCTCACACAGTGGTTTATGAGTGGATATTGTATTCATGTGTTTCACAGAGATATTGTTCATGTGTAAAGTGTGATATCCTTTGCTTAAAATAATACATTCTAGATATAAATGCAAATTTTTATAGCTCGAAGAAGACCTACTATGCACAACTTTATTCTACCTCAGGAGTATTACAAAAATTTTCTATAGTTATTCATAGTTTGTTTTTAAATCGAATCATGCTGAGAGAATATGTGCCATTGATATTATCTATATTAAATATGGCTACTCATGCTGCCTCTTAATTGGCTTTTATGTGAGATAGTTTACAATAATGAAGCTGTAAATAGGAGTTCACATAGGACTGCATGATCTCTAAACAGCTTTTTCAGGGCTGAGATACGGAGAGTGATGTCATGACTGGAATCTTGAGAAACAGATCATTATTAAAGACACATAAGGAGTGATCAGATTGGAAAAATGTATCCATTAGAAAATTAGAATTGTTGCTTATATTCATTAACATCCCCTAATATTTGACTAGAAGTTTTTGTTAATGAAACAGTCACTTTTGTACATATGATACATAAACCTCACACATGAATAGTCCAGCCTGACTTTAAAATATCTTATTCTTACATCAATAATAAAACATAAGAAATGTCGGTTTTCACTTACAAAAATTAAATGGTTGTGTTTGATTTCTTACCACTATAATGCAGGCAGTGTTAAATTCCACAATCAACATTTTCAGGGGTGTTAACCCATTTTGGAAATTACAGATTTAAAAAGGTATACTAGTCATCATCTAATTAAATCAGTTTGATTCAGATTTCATTTTCTTAATCAAAGCTTTTTGTTCTCTTTTATTGCATTTAGGTTTGTGTTTAGAAACATCATAATAATGTTCTTAAAAGATGTGTAAGCAAGGACACAACTATTTTTATGACACATCTACACATATTAGCTACTTCTTAAAGGTTTCTCTCAGTTGTAACTTGTGAGCTTAACTTCACAGAAGTGAAGGGATTCAAGTAGGAAAAATGATACAATATTGAGAAGGATTGGATAACAGAGAAATTAAGGAAATTTAACATTTTGGAGGATAACAGAATGGAGGTGTTAAAAACTGGGATGCATGTGAAGGAAAATATTTAGGAAAAGCAGGTTAGCAAAATGGAATATACGACATAAATGAATATGTGAGAATATTTATTTTAATTGGTCTGGGTCATAGAGGAAATAGTGTGCAACTGTATAAAAGCAGATGTAGGGGATAAAAGGGATTCTGACAATGGCTTTTAAAGTCATTTGTGACCCAGATTTCAGGCTATGTTACATGTGATCTAAAGCTCAGGCCTGAATTCACCGTGTTCTTCTCAACAAATACACATTAGATACACATACAAGGATCATTTTGCTAAGGGAATATGCTACTCTTATCTAAAGATGGGTGTTATGGACCTGCAAGACAGTGTAATGTGGGAAAAGAGTCCACACTTTTTATCCCTTCAGGAAACCTTTTATGCTCTCTCTGTGAATCTGTATTTGAGCTCCATTATATAAAATTGCAGATGTTGTGTGTGATAATGTAAATTTCTGCTTTAGTACTTCAAATATTATTTAGAAGTTTATATTATCAAAAAGAAGTTGATTTAGAGGACATTTTCTGTAACAGTTCAAAGTACATGGCATAATACTGTTGGGAGAGGATAACTGCATATATTCTTACAGATGGTTAATTTGTTCCCCAGTTAAATATTTGGAACTGAACAATGTGAGTTGTGCTATATCATATTTGAATTGGAGAAGTTGAGATATGACACTTTTCTGATAGGCAGGGTAGGTGTTTAACTTGTATAATATGTGCCAGGCAAGACCTTGGAAAAATAAACTAATAATTTTTCTTCACTTACAGAGTGTAATTCTTGTCTGCCTGGTACAACTGGAGAGTGAGAAGCGAAGATATTTGTATGCCCCTTTTCCACACTGCCAATGCCATGGCTTCCTGGGGACTAACTTGTACTTCAGCTACAACGTAATGCTAGTCTTTTAAACACTCTGTGACTGACTCTAAATTACCGAAGCAGATTTTGCTCTGGAATCCCTTCCTACTCACATAAAAAGGATTTCTCTCTCAGCATCTGACCTACCATAGGTATGAGGAGCCTTTCATCAAATTATCTGTCAGAAGAACTTAATGCTCATTATTATACCTATCTTATTGGTGGCAATGTGAATGGAAAAGGAAGCTAAGAAAAACTTATACAATATTCAGAACCAGAAAGTGGAGTAGAATTTAAGACTCTTCTGTTTCATGTATAATTCTAGACTCTGCTATAATAAAATGCTTTTAGGCTTTGAGAATACAGATAAAACTACACACTGGAGATTAAATTCTTTTGTCCTTGTTCAAGCAAATCCTGCCCCCAGACCAAACTGGGAATTTAGATTGAGTGAAGACCACAGAATTGAGCCCTAAAGGAATATGGTTTACTACATTAAAAGACACAAGAGAGTTGAGTAAAAATACTGCTAGCAACATGTAACAACGGAACAACATTACTTAGGGAAACATTCAAATAGAATGAATTAATTAGAAGCAAGACTTTGATCTAATGCTCATGACAGTATTTATGTTCGATGTAACCTATAATTTGTATTACCTCAGCTCTGTTATATACTTTTTCTATTTCCTCAATAGCACTTGCCTATCTTTTACTGCTCATGAAAGAAAATGTTTTGCACTGTCAACGTATTTGTTTGTTGTTAATAAAAGATTATAACTAAAAATATAATGATGTGTCAAACAGAACTAACCCTCCAGAGAACTAAGCAGATGGAAATAGTGCTGTGAAAATGAATGCATTGTAATTCAAATTATTTGCTTTTCCGCAACAAATTATCTTTAAGTCCCACCCACAACATACTAATGATGAAGCAGAACTAGAACAAGCTTATGGATTGATTCTGCTATCCTTTACATTGGTATGAAACCTATATAACACCATTTGACATCAAAAGAGTTATTTCAGATTTACAATAACATAAATTAGGGCTCAATAAGCAGAAAATTAGTAAAGCTAAGTGCTTTAAATACATTTCAAGCTCAATGAGAGGTCTATTATCTCACTGATGAGCTCTATCCAGTCCCAGTGTAAAATCTGCTAGCTCTCAGAGAAAGATATGGATTAAGACTGCTTTGAAAACAGATCCATATTCATTGAAGAGACATTTTTAATTTCCCTTTTTAATGCATATTTTCATATTCACATTATCTGAATCCCTTTTGCATAGTTTATTCTCAGGCAAATATTTCATAGAATCATAGAATGGTTTGGGCTGGAAGGGACTTTAAAGAACATGTAGTTCCAGCCCCCCTGCCATGGGCAGGGACACCTTCCACTGGATCAGGCTGCTCAAAGCCCCGTCCAACCTGGCCTTGAACACTGCCAGGGAGGGGGCAGCCAGAACCTCTTTGGGCAACCTGTTCCAGTGCCTCACCACTTTCACAGTAAAGAATTTCTTCCTAATATCTAATCTAAATCTGCTCTCTTTCAATTTAAAACCATTACCTTTTGTCCTATTACTACATGCCCTTGCAAAAAGTCCCTGTCCAGGTATCAAATAGAAAATTTTGTTAAAATATAGGAAATATTTGTGCTCTTTAGAAATTATTTTTTTAAAAAGTATAAAGTGTTTAGGTTGATTTTACAGCAAGCAAGATTGCACAGTTTTTAGTATTAATCTAAAATTAATTCTTCCATGTGATAACCAACTAAGTATATTCCCATTACAGTATTTATTCACAGAATTAATAAATCAGTCATGCTAAGTATGATCTTTGCATTAATACAGAGAAGCTAACTGCAACTTAATTTATACCTTTCCTAGCCTAAGAAACCTTCATAAAGGAAGGCTGCATTTTTTTCCTGAAAACATAATTCCACCTTTCTTTCCAAAGTCATTTAAAATCCATTCCTGTGTAAGGATTTATAAACAAGGGCTTTGGTGTTCATGCAGAATTCTAGCGAATAAGGCTTGGGGAATTATACTGAGCACAATTTCTTTCAAGAGCTAGTGGATTTCAGTTTTATTGCTTGATATGTCCATTTATTCTGACATTTTGCTGACAGTTGCAAAGCCAAACATAAATTATTTTCAAAACTGCCTGCCTTTCTTGTTTTCCAGAAACTTTTAGCTCTCTCTCTACATTTCCTGTTCCTCTCCTCTTTCTTTCAATGACTTTTAAGGAAATTCCTAATCGGATTCTGATACTTTCCTCATTAATTCCAGGCAGCTGTAACTACAAGACTATACAGCACTATGGGAAACTTCAATGCTTATGATATTACCATGTCATGAAGCCTATCTAAAAGCAATGCTCATATAAGTGAGACCTGAACTATATCTTCCCACTATAGAGATTACTCCAGTAGGCAGAGGAAAGAAACAAAGAGAAGGAAAGAAACAGCAATGAACACTGTTAAACAATTGTTAGTGTTGTTACTTTCCTGTAACATTTTTAGGGTGGGAAGCCAAAGAGTGATAGTATCTCAAGTAAGAACTGGTGGTTTGTCTTAAAGATGGGGAAAATCACAAAAATAGTGCTGAGGCTACATGGATAGCAGGGTCATTCATGGTTTATACTGACAATTTATTAAAAAAAAAAAAAAAAAGTAAGAAATAGTTGAAAAAGCAGCTGTTTTGTCTAGGTGGATTGCATTGCCTAGTGTGGAACTGCTCTGGGCTGAAGCCAGGAGTTGGAAACATTGGTCTAAACTGGGCTGACAGTCCTGGCTTAGTTTTGCTTTGTCTAGGTTTTGTTTTTAGAAATGTATGGAAGTGTAAAATAACTCTTAAAATAAAATTTGCTATCTGCCTTTTAAATCTATTCCACTTAATATATGAAATTTCAATGTCATGGAGTGGTGTGGGTCTACTTTTGAGCCTGCTCAGTCTAAGTTTCTCTGTGTTAGACATTCTGGAGAATTTTTTACTTAATATGGTTTTCCTGATTGGGAATGGATCCAACCCTCAGTAAGAGAATCAGACTCATATTTGAGGCAGGGTCCTTTCCTACTGCCAGTCTACAGAAAAAACCTTTAAAAATGTAGGTTCCCCAAAGACCTATTAAGTTGAGAAAAAGGGTCTGCATATAAGGACTGAAACATTAAATGGCCCAAATCACATCCCAATATGAAGTCACTATGGAATCAAAATAAGATTAAATCTTTGTTTACTGCTGTGTAAAATTAGATCTGGATAAGAACTTTTCTGATAAACTAGAGATAAAGAGAACTTAGCTATTTTAATTAAACATCCTAAGTAGAAGGGCATAGCTGGTAATTTATTGGTTTGGACTAATTAGTTTATAGACTGTAAGAGCTTTATTTATTTTAATATTTTAGAATAAATCTTAGTACAAAATTCAAAATATGTGTTCTATTATCAAGCCCAAGTAACTTTGAATATTTTTCTGCTTTACAATTATTGACATAAAAAAATAAATACCCTTATTTGGTTGTTCAGTCACAAAAAATAATAAAAAATACTTAGCATTTATTCAAGGCTTTAAATCACCTTCAGTGAGCAAGCAATGTTGTTCTTTGAGGTAGCTCCCAGGCATTTGTTATTGCCCCTCTTTCAGATGTTACTGCTGTAGTAGTAGAGTCAGAAGAATGTAGTATGTACAGGTGTTTCAGCTGTTGAAGTTTAGTTCATCAAATTATTTTAATCTTTGATAAGAATACTTGGGTCAGTAGTCTGGGCTGAGAATGGGAGTTGCTTCAGGGTTAGCATATGGTGAGTTGGTTTGTTAAATAGATTCAGCAATGTCTTCAAAGAGTGCAAAAAATCACCAGATCTCATCTGTCAAAGATCTTTCTTACACTTTAGTGACCAGTGTTTCTATCAAGATTAGCTTTATCATTTTGGGGTTGCTTACTTTTAAATTTTTTTTAGCAAAATGATCTTGACTTTATTAGGAAGAGCTGAAATGGTGCGACTCAAGGATGTTCTTCCTCTCTTCTCAAGTTAACACTGCTCTTTTTGTGCTTCAGGTATGGCCTGCTGAAAAGAAATCTATAAAATAATTTTCTAAGGAACTTGTCATGTTTTTTGTGCCTGCCTTCTCTGTTGATGCTGATGCCCACTGAGTTTCCTTTACTCATCTGTTCTACCTCCTGGAAATGCGGTTATCTTACCATGCTTCAAATGACAAATCAACAGAAAGAGTCTAAAAAATCATTTTATGGAGCACTAGAAAATTTTTGAAGCATTGTTATCAATTCCTCATCACTACTTTGCATTTCAGTGATGTAAGAAAGTAATTTACAATTGCTGTTACAAATATACAAACTATATTTTACAAATATTTATGGCAGAATAAGATCATTGGCTTTTTTGTAAACATGGGTACATATTAATGCAGTGGCCATTTAACTCAGTCACAATTGTTTAGCATAAGAATGAAATGGAGGAAATTAGAGCAGCCCCAATGTGATCTATTCAGGACTTAATAGGGTATGGCAGTTCTTACAGCCCAGCATAGCAGAGAGTGTAAACCAGCAATAAATGCACAGAGCAAAAACCTCATAGGTGTTTCCAGGTGGTCTGATTACAGTAGGTCTGGAAGTTCTGCTTAATTGTCTGTGTTAAAGCTGGCAGTTAAAGCTAAGGGGAAGGCTTGCTGTTAGTAGTAATACAGGTCACGACTGTAGATTTACCAGATTTTTCCTTCCTGGACTGTTCAGGTTTATTCATGATTTGAACACAGCTGCTGGTTACAGAGTAATCTGAAATTAAGTGTATTTATTAATTTTTATACTAAAGTAAGTTACATAACATACTCTTTTTCTAATATAAATAATAATATATATTTTAAAATAATAAGTGATTTAATAATAAAGTTGCAAATCCATATTTTTTTTATTTTGGATTTGTAGGAGGTGTATCTTCAAGAACATTAGAAGTCAAGGGGAAGAAAGTGTTCCAAAAATTCTTCTGCCTGTGGTGAACTAAATGTATGAATGAATATTAATGAATATTAATGAATTAATAAATTAATACTGAACTAAATGAATTCATTTGGTATTTCTGGGCATTTTTTACTACAATAGATGCCCATCTCATAAGTGGTTAATGAAGGTTTTTTTCCATAAGAGAATAATTACTGGCAATACTTTTATATATGCTGGAAATATTTTTGATGTGTTTAATGTGTTGAGAATTGTAACATAATTTCATAATTTTCCTTGTATGTATATCTACCTCAGGCTATGAAATGCAACTCTTAGAAACAAGCTAATTTTTTATCACTTTCAAAGAATATTTAGTAGTCATTAGGCTCTCAGATGATTTCTGTGGGAAAAATAAGATCAGGTGATACTCAGTAAACTTTCTTGATGTATAATTGAGTATGATCTTTAAAGAAAACTGAAAATGTGAATCCATTCATTCATTATAGAACCATAAACTACAGGCAGCTCTGTTACCTTTCCATTTGATCATAGCATTTGTTACTAAGGTTCAAATACGTAATGTAACTAACTCCCACTCTGGTATCACCTTAGGACTTACAGTTTGTGGTGATTTAGAGGCTGTATTGATAATCTCCACTTCCTCCTGACTTATACTTAAGCTTACTTATATACTTACATACTTATATGCTTACTTATATACTTATAAATAAGGATTTAGCAGTAATTTGCCATTGTGTGAAGCATTAAAACCCTTCCTCGCTTGTTTGTTTGTTTGTTGTAAGGCAATGTTAAGTTAGTATTGCAAGCACCGGTGCTTGTATTACATCTATTAGCTTTCTGTTTACGTAGCGACAAGTGTGGGGAATGCTCTGTAATATCTTGGTTTGTGACTTGTAGACAAATAGCAGGTGCAGTTGTCATCTCAGACTCTTCCCTGTTTACACTCAAATAAGTTTCTTCTTGCATTCACTGTAATTTTCTTCTCAGGTCTATCTTTCAGTGTCCATTTGCAGAGTGCCAGTCCTGTGACAGTTGAAGTTCTTCCTATACCTGTGGCTGTGTTGCAAGTTACTAAACATGTTTTGCCAAATTAAGAAATTTATCCTACTCTACTCTGACCACATTTTTTTCTTCCTGCATATTTTAAGGTTTGGTACCAATCCAAAGGGCAAAATCTCTTTTCTCCAAGTTAAGCTGATTTTTGCATGACGTTGAAGCTTGATGATACTTTCTGGCTTATAAACCCACTGATCATTGACTAAATTTTCCAACATACTGTTTCACACCAACACATTTTCTTTGTCCTATTTTTCATGTCCTTTCTTGAAGAGAGTCCTGCTCTCTGAATTCTCTACTGCTCTACATTTGGTATTTGAAGTGAAAGATGGTGCAGGGTTGTTCCTGGGTCTCAGTAATAAAGGCCAGACAACAAATGGTTTAATGAAGTAGCTGTTTAAATAAGATAGAATAAAAAGAGGAATACAGATAGCAAGAAATCTTATGTCCTTTCAGATGCTTCACACTCTGCATGTATGCAGTGCAGGACAGACCAAAGATGGATTTCCCTACAGTGTGCTGCACAGATCCCATCCACGGAGAGCTGTCTTCCATTTCCATCATTTGAGCTGTTATACACAATTTTCTTCAAGAAAGCAACTCTGTTCATTATTGGTACTGTCAAGCAGAATAGATTTTTGCACAGGAACTTCTTGTTGCACAGTTAGATAAAGGCAAGGCCATGCAGGTGGCATAATCGCTGGTATTGAGTGGGTGGGAGCTGCCTGCAGGCTCTTCAGTTACAACTAGGTGGCTGAGTTTGTCCTGCGGCCAAGAATTTGTGCACCACAGCACAGCCTGAAGCCACACTGGACATGCAGCACAGCACAGCACAGCACAGGACTGTGCCTGCTCAGGTTAACTGCAGTGTGCATCACTGACTCCTCCATGTACTGCAGTCCGAAGATCAGGGTGGCTGTGTTGCACCCCTTGACCCACATAGACTTTACTCTTCCCACAGATATTATGAATTACAGATTATGTGAGTAAAATGTTCAGCTAACAAAGTTTACTGGCAGTCTGGGATGTTATCTCTGTCATAACACCCACCTGTGCAGCGCAAGCTGGCACGGGGCACGTCAGCAGGTTCCCTACAGTGGCTGCTTGTGCTGCCACACAAACTGCTCAAGCCCGTGGTGTGAGGAACAATAGAGAAAACATGGTCCGTTCAAGGTCACTAACTCTGTAATACCATGTCTTCTGCAAGACTCCTAATAAAGCTACTGAGGAGGAATCTCTTATGTAGCATTTCCTCCCACCCTGTACTCTCTGGTAACTAGGTTTGTACTTAGAGTATGAGAAGTTTTCCAATAGGAAAACATATCTTTAATTAAGGAACAATTATTTCAATGTCCCCAACCATACAGTGGAAGGAACAGCAGTGTTATCTGAGAGAAAAGAATTAAGTAGAGCAAGTAAAATAATTATGTAAAGTGTATTTCTGTTGGAAAATCCTACTTCAACAAAACAGACTGTGGAAACATTTGCAGGGATGTTTTTGTAGGAATGTGTCAATTGCAATAACATTATTTCTGTGGCAGGTAAAAAAACCCCAAACAAACCAAAGGTAAATTTCAAACAGCCTGTTTCTACATGTTTTGCTTGAAGTGCATATAATTCTCAAGCTTGAGAACACTTTCAAAATATTTCTTTGAATATCTAAAGATGAATCAGTACTGTTGTCAAAATTGAGGACTAACTGTATATAACTTGCTCTTAAAATCCCATTTTCAAGTGATCTCAAACTTATTCTGTTATGCTCTGTTATCTTCAAGAATGGTTGAGCAGGCATGGATGTTGGCTAGACTTGGAATCGTGTCATGGTAAGTGATGGACACTCTCAAAAGGTCAGCTGTTTTGGTTAGATTCAGATGCCTAAACCAAGACTTATTATACTTCCTCCTAGAACTGTAAAATAAGCCAAAAATCTTACATAAGCAGGCTCAAAAAAGCAATTCAAAATACAATATTTAAAAATAATTAAAAAAAATGTTATAGAGATCTAAAGTTATAAAAACGGAGAACACTACCCAGCAGAAAGTAAAAGGGGAAGAAAATAGGTAAGCCCAAAACTTTACGTACCAATCAAAAACCAGTGGAGAACTTATGACATATCCGAAAATAAGTAAGATTCTCAAGAAACTGGAAAATTATTAGCCTTGATTTGGAGAACTAATGCTAGCAGATCGTTTGCTTCATAGTAAGAGAACTTTTGATCATAGGATAAATGCATGGATGTTTTAGAGGCAGGTGATTTACATTCAGAGATCTTGTAAAATCCAAATTACATTGTCAAGAAAATCCCATAAAAGCCTTCCTACGCTTAGAAAGGGAAAGGAAATATCTGTGAAAGATAGTTCTTTTTGTACTCTAAAAGGAAGACTTCCTTAAATTAGGCAAATAACTGTTTGAGAGGAAGGAAAGTTGCTTTGAAGGAATGTAACCAATCTGTTAAGACGTATCAACTCTCACAGATGTGGTATACTGATGGAAACTTCAACTGCAGCCAACACACTCAGCAGTCATCACAGAAACAGTCAAGAGTGCAGATGTTTTCAGCAGGATGATAAAGGTGACATACTAGCACAGTGCTGAGAAGTTGGCTGTTCCTAGCCACAATCTATAGACTGTTAATATCAAAACTGTCTTAGTGCTGTTGGAAGAGTTTTCTAAATGCCTTACAAAATTGAAGCACAGATTTGAAGCTTTCTGCAGAAGGCAGCTATTATTTTTTTTTGTTAATTAACAAGAAAACTGAAATGGATTATTAAAATATGAAGATGACATTTTGAAGGGAGTTCATAGAAACGTCTCAATGAGCAGGAGACCAGAGAAACTGGAAAAAAGATTAAAAGAGGAATTTTTAAGTGTGTCACCATTTTTAAGTGTATCACCAAGAGACTCTTTACACTTGCATCCTTATAAAACAGTATTATCTCAGAGATGCTATTTGAATCACTTGTAAAGGAAAGTCTTAGTGTCCACCTGATCCATGGCCCTTTAAAGTACTTATTTTAGTAGCTTGATTTTCATTTAACTGCTCTGATTTGTCTATGGATTTGCAAAACTAAAAAGGAGAATTTTGTACACCTTGTCTTTTTTTGACATGTCCCTATATGGCCTTAGTTAGAAATTATACTGTGGACAAGTCTATGAGAGGTATGTCCAGCAAGTAATGTCAATATGGCAAACCTGCTTTGAAGAAGAGCTGTCCTTTCCCTTTTCACTCCATCAACTACAACCTTTGCACTAATGTTCAACATTAATTTAAAGACTGCAGTTATACATATGTGCAGAAAGCTTCTAAGAAATATTTCTAGATCAAATATTAATGCTGCATATGTTAGTACAAAGACCAGAGAGGTAAAATAAAGCTTTAAAACTCTGTCTGCACTTCTGCAGTACAAGCAGCATGGGAAAAAAAATTACTTACCTGCTTTCTAACATCCCACTGAGTAGCCCCAACTTGTGGTATCAAGGGTTTTGGAAGGAATGTACAGTCATAAAGGATTCAATAGGGAGAGTCCAAGTAATGTTTCACACCATTTAGAGCCCTGAAAAAGCCTGCATAACAAAGATGAGCTTTCAGGATTGCTGAAGGTATATTGTCAAGTGGGAAGCAGACTAGACTCATTAAAACGTATAAATGTGGCTTCAGATTTTGATAGCTTTTATTTCCTTATGCATGTTCAGTTCCGATTAGGCTAGTACAGAACCTTCCTCACATGTATTTGGAATTTAACATGCATCCAGTTTTACTTTTGGGGTAACTCTTTACCAAACATCTGTGGCCTTGCATTGCAAGACCCAGTGTCAGACATGGCATTTCCTATAAATAGCATTTTTAGAAAGGGTCATAAATGTTCAGTTACAGATTGTCTTACTAATGTTATACATATATCATATAATTGCAGACAAAGTTTTGTTTGTAGTCTTCTGGTTCTTTTTTTTTTTTTTTTTTTTCAGCACCAATGAAAAATATTACGTTCTTTATTATATATTCACTTTCCCTGTTCCCTTCTACAGACTCAGGGCATTGACTTCTTTACCAAAGTGAAGACAAATTATCTAGCAAACTGACGAAAATTTATTAATTTTATTTTTTTAAAATTTTTAATTAAACATCAAAATTCATGATCTAGCTAGAAGTGCAAGAACATTCTAAACAAATAAAGCTTTCAGAATCCCACTTCTGTGTGACTTTTTAGCTCTAATTGTTTGTTCTAAGGTGATTTTTACTGAAATCCATCAAGATTTTATTTTAGGACCTACTCAGTTCATAAGATATGTATGTTTCTTACCACTGAAAAATCGATGTAAACACATCAGCTGTGGCAGGTTGTTATCGTTTCACAGAACCTAAAATCAACCTAAAAGATAACCTTCCAAAACTCAGAGGAAAAGACATACTTTCAAACTTGCTGTCAGTCTATCTCAAAGGAGACAAAGCCAGAAAAAATGTCTCTAAATGGGATGGTCTCCTATGATCCATTTCTAAAATTGTGTTTCCCATTGCATACATCTTTTCTCAGAACAAGACAAAGCTTTATGCTGTCTTGTCTGACAGTGAAGCACATACTTTATACAACTTGCTGCAAGGGTTATCTCATTTAAGCTACTCTGTGATCAGTAACCTGTTTCTCCCATGGAGCTCTTCAAAGGTGGCTAGTACCCAAAACATAAGAGGGGAAAATAAAGCTTTTGAAACGACTTTTCTGACATTTTTTGGCATTTCTTCCATCTCTCTTATCTGTCTTGTATGTGGGGATCATAATTTCAAACCACACAGAATCTAGAGGAGGCCAGTCTGTGGTTCAGCACATTCATAATTTGTAGTACATTTTGTACATACACATCTTCACTGTGCATCCAAGGTGAAGCCAAAAAAAGCTGCTTTGGGATTACATTCTTCAGAATGTTGGATACCAAAGGAAGTCAGACTGTTAAGAATCTTTAAAAATATGTATGAAGTAGCATTCAATGTATATCCCTGTTCTGTCTCCTAGGAACCGTCTTTAAAATAATATTGAAAGATAAGAAGGCTTCTTGTAATTTTAAACCATAAGTTGGACCTTCATTTAAAAAAAATTAGCAAGATTTTGCTTTGTTCCTGGGCCACTCCCAATGATTTGGATTATTTAGTTTGGAGATGGAGCTCCTAGAAACGGGGAAGAAGGGTTTGTTGCGCTTCTACATAGGTAGGTATAAGCAGAACAGGGTTATGCCACATGTCTCTCTGTAACAGAGAAAGCAGAGCACTCAAATCCTTCTGAACTCTGATCTAGAGGTGTGACATGGTAACTTCAAAAAACTGTTGGCATTTGTATTAGCAATTACAAGTTTTCTTGACTGCACTGAAATCAAATTTACATCTATCAACAATATGCAACAGAATTCAGATAATTTATTTTGCAAGAGATCATACTTCATTGATTTCATCCCATTTTAGACAGTATCCTGGTTTCGGCCAGGATAGAGTTAACTTTCCTTGGACTGAGAGGGGGCACAGCTAGAGGGCCAGGCCTGGATCAATCATTGGAGTATTCCAGGTCATGTGACATCATGCTCAGTATATAGGCAGACCATGCTCTCTCATGGCCAGTTTCGGTTTCCCAGTCAGTGCGGTGGGATTTCTGGTGCGGTCAGGGTCACCGCCGGGGATGGGCTGTGTACTGGTCCCCGCTCAATGAGCCACTGCTGTGTTTTACCTCTTTGGACTTACTACTGTTACTGTTGTTATGTTACTATTACTAAATTTTTCTTCATTCAACCTACAAATTTATTCTTCTGTCCCATATTTCAGGGGAGCAGACGTGGAAAGTAAATGACTGGCCGTGTGGTGATTGGCTACTGGGTGGGTTCAAACCATGACAGTCTTTTGGCACCCAGTGTGGGGTCTGGGGTTTGAGATAACAACAGAACAGGTAATAATGTTGATTGATTGGCTCCTTAAGAGTTTGTCACCTCATTTGCTGTATATATTTCCAGTGCTGTTGCTCACCATCCTTGAGAGTTGGGTTAAGATTTTGTTTTTGCTGTACTTTGTAATGCTGATCTATCACAGGATGCAGTTATCGGTCCTGGGGCTATTTACAATTGTGTTTCAGAAATTCAGGAATTTCAAATATCCTTTAAATGTTGACATTAACATGGTCATCTTACTAGAGGAGCTATTGTGTTCCTGCATATGGTTCAGGTTATGTTTAGGGTTAAGCAACTATTTAAGAGTATCACCCGGAAATCCCCCCCAAGGCTGGAGAATTAGGAGTGTCTGGGGTGTGGAGAAGTATGGGCAAGTACCTGCAGTAGTGGGCACCTCCGGTGTATTGGAACTTCACTCCTGAACAGGTGCAGAATCCTCAAGAAGTAGTAAAATAGTCTGAAAAAGTACGTTGTCAGCCGGGTAATTCCAGAGAGGCACAGCTCACTGCAACATGCTGGGGCCTACCCCATGCCTACCAAGTGATATTAAACACTGTTCAGCACCCTCAAAATGAAGAGAAGGGCTCTGGATCTGGTAACAAAATGACAGACACTGCAGCCTCTACAACCGTGAGGACAGGTGCTGCAGCTGAACCAGAGGACCAGCCCATGACAGTGCCAGTTCCTCCCATACATAAGAAGAAATACACAAGAAAATCCCCTCACACCGTACAGGGTGATGATGAACCAGGCCCATCACAGACCAGGAGGACGAGGCTGAGCCAGTGATAGTCACCCGATCGTTATCCCTGAGTGAGTTGCGAGACATGTGAAAAGATTTCACCTGCCATCCAGGTGAGCGACTCGTTACCTGGCTGCTCTGGTGCTGGGATAGCGGGGCCAGTAGCGTGGAATTATAGGGTAGGGGGGGTAGGCAGCTGGGATCCTTGTTTAGGGAAGGGGATATAGGCAAAACCATTGGAAAGGAAATACAAAATCTCAGTCTCTGGAGGCAACTCCTCTCAAGTGTGGGGGAGAGGTATCCCTGCAAGGATGATTCTGTATGTCATCCAAGTAAGTGGACCGCTATGGAGAGAGGTATGGAATACTTGAGGGAGCTGGCCTTGTGGGAGATGGTTTATTGTGACCCGTATAATGCACAGCTACTCACAGATCCAGATGAAGTCCAATGCACCCGGCCCATGTGGCGGAAGTTTGTACGGAGCACACCATCATCATATGGCAATGCGTTAGCAGTAATGGACTGGAGAGACCAAGAGGGACAAACAGTAGATTAATTGGCTCACAGACTACAGCAATATGAAGAAAGTGTCTCTTCCTCCCTCATCGCGGCTGTGGAGAAATTATCTTAAGAATTCCAGCAATTTAAAGAGGACAATTCCTACTCCTCACCTGCACAAACTAGAATCTTTTTGGTATAGCTGCCTTGGAAACAGAAGGAATTAAACAGCTGTCTGCGTTACCTGGTCTCTCAGAGGATCTTTCTGTTGTGGGATTTCTGAGGGTCAAAGAACAATGGGTGCCAATTGCCCCTGCACCAACAGCAATATTGCACCAATCGAGATGCTGTAATCCCTATCCGTAAACCGATTTGTCAACCAGAGAGCCAAGGAGTCATCAGCAAGACGCGCTCCCCCTTTAACAGCCCCATATGGCCAGTGCAGAAGTCTAATGGAGAGTGGAGATTGACAGTGGACTATCATGGCCTGAGTGAAGTCACAGCACCGCTGAGTGCTGCCGTGCCAGACACGCTAGAACTTCAGTGTGAACTAGAGTCAAAAGCAGCCAAGTGGTACGCCATGATTGATATAGCCAATGCATTTTTCTCCATCACTTTGGCAGCAGAATGCAGGCTACAGTTTACTTTCACTGGAGAGGTGTTCAATACACTGGAACTGACTGCTTCAGGGGTGGGAACACAGCCCCACCATTTGCCATGGACTGATCCAGACTGGACTGGAATAGGATGAAGCCCCAGAACACTTACAGTACATTGATGACCTCACTGAATGGGGTAATACAGCAGAAAGA
Source organism: Athene noctua (assembly GCF_965140245.1). Lineage (NCBI taxonomy): Eukaryota > Metazoa > Chordata > Aves > Strigiformes > Strigidae > Athene > Athene noctua. The sequence goes on from NC_134038.1 coordinate 87,692,154, forward strand.
AATTTTGAAACAGAGAAAATTATCCTTCTGAGAGCCGTTTTTGCCATAAAGCATGGTAAGGTCAAGGGACCTACACAAAAGATTCATTTTTTAGGAATAAAATGGCAAGATGGCTATTGTGAGATTCCAATAGAGGTGATTAGTAAAATAACAGCTATTATCCCCACCAACTAACAGAAAGGAATTGCAGGCCTTCTTAGGTGTTGCGGGTTTCTGGAGACTGCACATTCCAAATTACAATCAGACTGTAAGCCCTCTCTATCAAGTGACTCGGAAAAAGAATGATTTTAGATGGGACCCAGAGCAACGACAAGCTTTTGAACAAATTAAACAGGAAATATTTCATGCAGTAGCCCTTGTACCAGTTATTACATGACAAGATGTTAGAAATGTTCTCTACACTGCATCCAGGGAGAATGGCCCTACCTGGGGTCTCTGGCAGAAAGCACCAAGGTCAACATCTGGGGTTTTGGAGTCGGGAATACAGAGGATCAGAAGACAGCTATAATCCAACTGAAAAGGAGATACTGGCAGCATGTGAAGGGGTCTGAGCTGCTTCAGAGGTGATTGTTACTGAAGCACAGCTCCTCCTGGCTCCCTGACTGCCAGTGCTGGGCTGGATGTTCAAAGGGAGTGTCCCTTCTACACACCATGCCACTGATGCCACGTGGAGTAAATGGGTCGCATTAATCACACAACAGGCTCAAAGAGGGAGCCCCGACCATCCAGGAATACTGGAAGTGAACAAAACTTGGCCAGAAGGCAAAGATTTTGGAATGGCGCCAGAGGAAGAGGGAGCACGTGCTGAAGAGGCCCCACCACATAATAAACTACTAGATAATGAGAAGTGATATGCCCCATTTACTGACGGGTCCTGTTGCATTGAAGAAAACATTGAAGGTGGAAGGCAGCTGTGTGGAGCCCCACACGATGGATTTCTGAAGCTGCTGAAGGAGAAGGTGAATCGAGTCAGTTCGCAGAGGTGAAAGCCGTCCAGCTGGCCTTGGGTATCACTGAGCGAGAAAAGTGGCCGGTGCTCTACCTCTGTACTGACTCATGGATGGTGGCAAATGTGCTGTGGGGGTGGTTACAGCAGTGGAAACAGAGCAACTGGCAGTGCAGAAGCAAACCCATCTG